>NW_028301564.1:7677500-7930000 GCF_042242905.1 Orbicella faveolata | reverse complement strand
CATTGGTTTTTCAATAGTTATAGCAACTTGTATATGCTTACGCTTTGGGGAATTAGCTCAAATGGTAAAGCGCCCGCTTAGCATGCGGGAGCTACCGGGATCGATACCCAGTCTTTATATTATTAGCTAATATGCAGCTTTTATTCTTTTTGAAGACAGATGTTTTTCCGACCATTGTTGAACAAATAACGGTTTGTAAACTTTTTATTTGGATAATTTTCTCTAGCTATCAGAGAAGATGCGAATACTCCTATTAATGAATTTTCCGCTGTCCCTCTGTAACAACGTGGACTTCAATCGACCAGCGGTAAAGCAACAATACCCGAAACACCTTTCGGTATTGGCGCGGGGTACGCTTTCAGTTACGCTTTTGTAACGCAACCTTTCTCATAACAGCCTTATAACGCAGATAACACAAAGATTCTTTGAAAAATTACTCTTGCCTTTACGACTCGCTTTATTGAAACCTGGAAGTTAAAGGTTGAATTTCATCTTTTAGAAGTGAAATTGCCGGCCTCCTTTGACACTGGATGGTAAGGAAACGTTAAATGGTCGCACCTGCGCCTTGCTAGCCCCCACACGGCAGAGCTTATCCCAGTCTCCGTTGAATTAAACAACTGAGAGTATTTTTCTGTCCATGGATGGGATGCTAGTCCATCGTAGTTATCCGCCCTCACACCCAGCCTCCCATCGTGGAGCGAACTACTCTTACAGCAATGAAAGAAGAAAGAAATGTAGACTCATCAAACGAGACAAGTCGACCAAAGAAATGTCGCTGAACTTACGCAACAAATGTAATCCAGGGCGTCTATTTACATTTGAGTAATGTTTTAAAAGCGCGTCGATAATTTGAGCTGTGAAATGCATAAATGAATGGATTTACCACAGAACTTATAAAAAGCAGCAATAGCCCAAAAGCCCGCACGGTTTGGCTTACCATCCGAAAATAGCGAAGGGCAGTAGCAACACTGGCAGGTGAAACACACGCCCCGGAAACAAAAGTAACTGTCAGCGACATCTTCAAGAGTTGTTTTCGTTGTCGCATGAGTATTTTTTTCTGGGATATTGCTATCAGGTGTAACCGCACTTATGTGATTGAGCGATTTCACAAGTTTGCTGTAGCAAAAGCTAATAACGAGAAAAGGAAGAGTGAAAACAAAAATTATGTAGAAGATAATGTGAGTTAACTCTGCGTTCTGCCTGTACATCTGTCGGCAAGCTGCTGTCTTGAACTTGTAGTTTGTGTACACAAACAACGGTGTGTTTAAGGCAACGGACGCCATCCACGTGCCAATAATCGCGTATCGAAGCGTTTCTCTCGTAAGCTGCAACATCCGTAGAGATCTTACTACTGCATTATAACGTTCTATTGCTAGGATTGTAAGCGTGAATACCGAGACAACCGTAGCATTCAGAGGAAAGTTGAAGCCGACAGAGAACATAAAGAGAACAGTTCCAACAGCTTCATCTGGAAGGACCCTAATCATTGGGATGAGGCAAAAACCACAAAGCAGGAGACTTGTAACATCGGCAGCCGCTAGATTTGCCAATAAATAATTCTGAGCGGTTTGAAGCGACTGGGTTCTCTTGATTATTAACAGGACTGAAATATTTCCAGCGATTCCAACTCCGATAACTACTGACGCTGACAAACAAATCAATAACTTGTCGATCGTAAGATGAAAGTTTTCCTTTTGAGGCTTTCTTAACTAACTCCACTATTGTCTCGTTCGTTGTAGAATTCCCTGAAATGTTTAAAGACGTTACTTGTTAGCGATTGAAGATCTGTTGAACGTTGAAGTTTGTGCCAAAGCAAATGGCTTGTAACCAGTTAAAAAGATGTTATCAAAGCAATTGACCTTTAATGCAAAGGGGTAATCAATTTTGTTGTCTATAAATGACAGCAAACGCAATTAAAAAAAAAATTGAATCGTTCTTCGGAGAATGAAATTGATTAACAATGAAATCTTGTGAAACTTTTTAATCCAGCTCGGTAGTTGGTACAGCGATGACAGTTTTATATTAATTTTGCTTTCTCGTGGGAGAGGAAATTAATTGAAAATTCGGCGATCGTAATCACTTAGTATTTATTTCATAGCGGGAAAGATTAAAACAAACAGAGCATTTAATCCACGTGCGAGAATCAGTTTTGTGTAAATGTAATTACCGACTGATGTTATAGATCGCCATCGATTTGAAAATAGCGTAAGGTTCAGCCTACTACTATATGCTGTTCTTAACAAATTCATACCGAGTTTTAGGTCTTTTCGGTTTGGTTCCTATTTAATGATGATGGACAGAAAGTAAAGCTATTTTATTATTTTATTCACGCGGACGCTTTAATTCACTGAGGTTATGTTCCGCTAGAATCACGATTTTACTTTTTTGCTATGTAAGCAAAAGCCAAAGACCACACAGGTCCGATTGAGGTTCTCCCAAAGGTAATACTTTTTAATTGGAAACATACACCCGTATTTACATAAGAAAGAGTTGTTGAATCTGGGAAAATAATGATTTTGAAGAAAAACACAATCTGGAGAATCCGGGTATCGATCTCGGCACCTTTCGCATGCTAAGCGGACGCTCTACCATTTGAGCTAATTCCCCAGAAGCTCTTGATGCCAAATTGCTAAGCCGGTTCTCAATCTCACTGTACCCAAGCTTTCGTATTACAGCTCATACTAAATAAGACAGCAACGAGAATAAAGAGCGTGGTGCTGATAACGCCAAGGTCGTGAGTTCGACCCTCACACATACGGACCATCTTCTTGTTTAAGTAAGCCAGCTGAGATAACACTATCTACTGATTTGTTTCTGATTTCTGTTTTTAAACAGAAGTAAACTCACCGACCTATTTTGCGCTTAGAACAGAAAATTCTACGGTTAAATAGTGGTACTGTTGAATTTGATCGGTTAGAAATTACAAATTCAGAAACTTATATGCTATATAATATATGAAACATTTTTCGCACGGTAACGTAAAAATCCCAATAATTCCGGCCCATGCAGTACCTGTCTTTTCTTTTTTTGTTTTTATTTGCACGTTGCTTTGATTAAAAAAGAAAGAGAGAAGAAGCAACAAAATATGGCAACACAATTCATAACTGAGTTGATCCGGAAAATCTCACACTTTAATTTTTTGGATGTTACTCAACGTGAAGGTAGTAACGTACTGGTAAATTAACCTGTTTTAAACCAGATTTACCGTAGTTTGTAGTATGTATTCATTTTTTTTGGCCTGTTGGTCTAGTGGTATGATTCTCGCTTCGGGTGCGAGAGGTCCTCGGTTCGACTCCCGGATAGGCCCCATGTTTAATATTTTGTCAAAATATTTTACAAGTCGTAACAGCATCGATTTCTTTGGCCCTTTTTCATGACTGGCGTATTGCATGTAAAGAACTGAACGAACGAGCGAAAGAAGAAAAGCGAAGAAAGTAAGCGAAAAAGATACTTTATTCTTACGCAAAAGCTAGGGCTTGCGTTGAACTGTGAAACTCTCCCTTTGATTTGTTTACCATATACAAAGCCTTCTTTGAACATGTTTTAATAAATATCTGCTGCCCTGGAAATGTCTTTTTTTAAATGAACAACGAAACATTTCCCGCGCAAAGAAAGTAAAAAGAAAAACACAAATTTGGCTTGCTATTGTTTGCATGCAGTTCTTATCAAAACAAAAAAGGGAGTTTTTTAAACTGCTTTTAAAAAAAAGTAGTATAAACATGCTGATAGAGTTGTACTTGGTTGTCCTATTAGTGAAGCAAAAAGCTGCGTATGATGACAGCACGTGTGACTCTCTTCACACCCTATTTGCAGAGCAGAAATTAGAAGATTGAAGATTAACTGAAGGCAACCACAGCTTTGCTAAGAATCTGGAATGAATGAATGAATGAATGATCATTACTTACTAAACACGATGAAATTTAAACTATAAGCTTGTGGGTTCATGTCGATGTCGCGATAAGAAAACCCATCTAAAGTTATCCCAAAAAAATCCACTGTGGGCAACAAGATGGCGACTGGTGCATTTAACAATAGTTTTTAGCGTCAACTGAATCCCTAAGAAACGCTCATGAAAACGCACAGAAAACTTCCTAAAACTTTAAACCTAACGTACACAATTAATGCAATTCAGCGAGAAATGTTGTAATACTTTGATAATCCAGGTACGCCAGCCATTGTCCTAAAATGTACAGCCGCCATTTTTTCCCACTGTGGATTTTGGCGCGCTGTTACTGACGCCATGACACTGCCGAAGATTTAAGAAAATAATGATCGCATTCAATAGATATATTTTCAATGAAAATCTGCTTAACATTGAGAGATGGTGCGTTCACGGTTTCCTACACAAAATTTTAATGCACGTTTTAAAATATAACAATAATAAACAAATATCCAACGACAAATCGATAATAAAAAATTGGAGAATGCGAATAACAGTGAATACTGACGATGAGTAATACAGTGATTTTGTGCAGGAAGTCATGGCACACTACCTGCGTTTTAAGAGCAGATAAATGAGGAAAAAAGAACTGCAAACAGAAAAGAAAAGACCAAAAAAATGTTAACATGGGTAGCAAAAATCTTGATTTTGGAGAATCCGGGTATCGATCTCAGTATTTCCCGCATGCTAAGCGGGCGCTCTACCATTTGAGCTAATCCCCCATTATACAGATGCCTTAGCTATTGCGAGGTTATTTTGAAAAACAGGTCACCAGTTTTCGTCAAGTGTTACCGAAAATGAAAAAAGAGATTGAAATACACCACGTTAACTAATTTAAAACTAGTAGTAATCAAAGATTACGAGAGTGCATTCGACGCTCTCACTTAAATATATATATACCGTAAATAAATGATTTCATTAGCTGCCTTTCAACTTTTTCAGCAGCAATCGAGGTTTTACAGTCAGATATGCATAGTGTCAAAGTCCATGCTAGTGAAGAGGTCACGATTTGTTGATACGTTGCGTGACGCTGCCAGTTTCTGTAGACTCTCAAGTTTCATAGAATATTTAAATTACGTACATTATTCTAAGCTAGCATTTGCAATCGCGTGTTCGTTTCGCGTGGTCGTTTATCGTAAACAAACTCCGTGCGATTAATTTGAGTATTTCCCCTGATGAATAAAGTAGTCTTATGGGTCTTGCCTTCAGAGTACTTTTACACCGATTCCAAATAATAAAATTTCGACCGGATAAAGACTGAGCTATCTGTCGCGACTGGAACTAATCAACAAATGCAATCAAAATGTAGCTGTTCCCACGGTCATCATCCAAAGCCAAGTGGTGTTAATAAACAAGGACAATTCCCTCAGATTTCGATAAATGCTACCGTCGAAGGGTGTAAATTCGCCAAAATCTAACGCCGAGAGCACATAATAGCGAAGCGTACGGCGACTGAATGGAAAGAAGTCAAAGAAAGATCCATCGGAAAGACGAACTCACGTGACCTGCTCACATACTCACATGTTCGCCACATGTCTTATCACATGTATTAGCATTTTAAAACGGTACCAGTTTACTGGCTGTGACATGGCCCTGCAAAAATCAAGCGGGGTGGCCATTTTGGTGTCCTGACAGGAATGTGTTTTTTTCGGCCTATAACCGTGCACAGCAACACCAACTCTGAAAAGCCACAGGTCAAAATTAGGTTTGCGTTCCACGTCGTCGAACGCAACAATTAAAAAGAGTTACTGCTATTTGTAAAATTTGGAAGAAAATAACTTGCCAAATAATAGTAAAAAATCACTCTTGATCTGAATTTTGTCTTTTAGAGTGAAATAACATTATTTGGAGAATCCGGGTATCGATACCGGTACCTCCTGCATGCAACACGGGCGCTCTACCATTTGGGCTAATCCCGCGATTGTTACATGAAAATCAGAGTCTTAGATAAAAGAAATTACTAGTTTTGGAAGAATTTTTGTCATAATATTACTATTGTCATGAGATTACAACAGAAAAATAACTACTAAATAATTGAAATGGTGCAGCAAAATCTTCTATTTTATTTTGACGTCCCTCAATTGTGGTTAATTTACTTGACAAGATTAGTATTACTTGAGTATATTTTCATTGCCGTAAAACAGTCCATAAAGAAATCGAGACGAACAATTACAGAAAAAAAACAAAAAAATGCAGATGTCAATTAAAGAAATGAAAGGGAATGTTTTCGGCCGGGCTCGAACCGGCGACCTTTCGCGTGTGAGGCGGACGTGATAACCACTACACTACGAAAACTGCAATGAACATATAATCAACAAACAAAGAAGCGTAAGTCGTGTATTACACCGCGATAAAACACGATGGGCATTTGAGAACACGAGGGAAATGTAGAAATGTAGATTTCTCGAATGGTCTCAAATGTCCAGAGTGTTTTATCACAGTGTAATACACGGCTTAGGCTTTTTCATTTGCTTTACGATATAGATTTTACAGGCGAAAAACAATAAAACATGATTTTTCTATTCTTTATACTCTGATCACCAGAGTAAAAAGCATGGGTTTTTGACTAATCAGAGCGTGCGCAGGGTCTATCTATATTATAATGCATGGTCATTAATTCGCAAATTACGTTCGATATAATTCTTGAAATTTTTCAGTCTTGCGTAATCTTAAAATTTAATCCATTGGATAACACAACCAAAAAAATTCCCAGGGGTACAGCATGTGAAGCTTCGTTGAGCAATTTTCAAAGGTAATAAAAAATTAAAAAGTGCAACATCTGTAAGGTACCGATGGGATTTGAACCCATGACCTCTTGTTTACTAGACAGGCGCTCTAACCAACTGAGCTACGGCACCCTACATTAGATAATCTCGTGTATTATTGTTTTATTTTTTAAAAATAAACAGAAAAAAAATAGTTAAAAGAAACATTGTTAATGCATGTAGTACTAAGTTGGTCACATGTCCACTTTCACGCTTGGTAATTTCCAGCAGTACTAAGATAGCTCAATACTTCTTAGGGTGTTCAGCCTCAAAAGGTCCATAGCGGGAGCTTTTCTGTAGTTGAGCCGAAAACTATGACAGGAGATAATGTGTCGGCTTTAGAATTGGTACCACTTAGGGGTCCCTCGGGGACCACCTGGGCTTTGATTGGGCGTTTGAAAGGCGGGGTGCGAAAACTCCCAGAGGTCAAATTCTAAAAATAAAAAGATACGAAAAGGGTTGAATCCGAGGGTTGGTATTGGAGATGGACGCTCCGGGTCTTGAGCTCCTGATCTTGCTTTATTGAAGGGACGCGGAAAATTAATCTGCGGAGTTGGACTGGTAACTACAAGAGTACACAGAACAATAATCATAATAATGAATGTTTAGCAGGGCGCATACTTCATCAAAGGTGTTCTTCATTGGGGCCCTGCAACTGTTCTCAGATGAGTTTACGCATTGTGCAACAACATTTACAAAAATCTCA
Organism: Orbicella faveolata; assembly: GCF_042242905.1. Lineage (NCBI taxonomy): Eukaryota > Metazoa > Cnidaria > Anthozoa > Scleractinia > Merulinidae > Orbicella > Orbicella faveolata. The sequence continues at coordinate 7,922,589 of NW_028301564.1, read as the reverse complement.
ACATGGAAAAACATAGTATTAATTCCAAGTTTGAAGTGAACTTTTCTCTGCCAAATATTGTTTAAGTGGGCCTATTAAGTGAATTTAGTCAACTGGTGAGGTTCGTCAAAGAACAAGTTCGCATTTAGCGACTATAGTTTCACGCACCTTGCAGCCGCAAGAGGGCAGGATTCGATGTCCCGTGGAGAGAAATCTTGAATTTGTTTTAACTGCCGGCTTCCTACATTTTTTTTTTTTTAACTTTCTATCTTTATTGCTAGCAAATATCATTTTTTTTTTTTTGTTTTCTTTAACTTCTTACCTTGATTTTCTGTTTATTTTTGGACAATGTGGAGATAATTGAAAATAAAATCGCTCCTTAGCTTCCTGTTAGACTTTTCGCGAATCCGCTGACCAATTTCAATTGCCAAAATACCCTACACCGTCAAAGATGTTCCCATCATGCTTTACAATAATAGAGGTTAAAGTTATGGTTTGTTTGGAATGGAAAGGGTCGATGTCATCATCTTTCTTTTTCGCCAAACCTTATCAGCAAAAACGTATAAAAGAAATTGATTAACTACTCCATTTAAAATACCCTGGAACACAACAAAAAGGATAGAAATGCATAAAACGATGGTTTTGTCGTTGGAGAATATGAAAGTTGAAATTGACATTTGACACAAAAGTTTTAGTAAACCGTCAACTAATTGCGAATAGATTTTTGGTTTCTCCGACTAAAACTCGTGCATTTCTGGTTACCAACCCACTAACAATTAATAACATAAGCTTTTTTAAGATCATAGCTCGATAGCGTTATTTAAGCTATCGATCGTAATATGAAGTTACTGAAGGAAAAAAGATTAATAGAGCTCAGTTACGTCAACACCTTTCGTTTTTTCCCTTTTGTTTTGTTTTCGCTGACCCAAAATTTTGTAAGAGCTGGCTAGAGTTGGGTAGCTAGATATAGTCTCATAGGAAAAAAAATCATGTCTTTCCGGCCGGGCTCGAACCGGCGACCTTCCGGGCGTTAAGCGGAAGTGATAACCACTACATTACGGAAACCGGTTACGAATGAAAGCTGCCATACTCTGTGGTGTGCTAATCGGGAACTGGTAGTTTTCTAGTTTTTTAACAGGAAGACAGAAAAAAATAAGTCTACGAAGTACAGCAAACAGTTGAACATTTGCCTACTTCTCACGATGCTCAAAATTGAGGGTCCCCAATAGGTTTGGCGGGATGCGGGATTTGGTTATTTTTTCGCTGTGATATTTGGGATTTGAGCTGAAAACAGGGGCGGGAAGCGGGAATTACAATTACGAGCGGGAGCGGGATTTCGTGTTTTTATAGGGTTGGGATGCGGGATTCGTAAAGGGAACAGAGCGGGATACGGGATTTCAATTCTTACATGACCTCATAAATTGTTATTGACAAGCGCAAAAACCACAAGCTGGCAGAGACGTGCGTATAGCTGTGTCAGGTTTCAAGTAATGAATTGCAACAGCTCTGTGCCCTGTCAGGTTCTGTCAAACGTATCCATTATCGCTTGACTACGTTAGTACCATGAGACTGTATGAGATCTTTGATTCCTATTTCTACTGATTGCGATCATTTGTGTTGACTTCTGACATCAATGACATCTGTCCATTTCCGACAATTTCGACGCTTGCGTCTGTAATCTTGGTCCCTCGGTCCTTTCTAGTTTTTCTAGTCATTCGACCTTTTCCAGAGCGCTTGGTTTGTTTTGGACAGGATGACCACACGGGATGGCGGTGATAGTGATTTACCGTACGAAGTATGCGAATTACGAATTGCGTCCCCATATGTTACGAAAAGGATGCGCGAGCAGGAATGCCTTCTTTCTGAAAGAAAAGTTCTGAGCCCAGATCTCAAGGAAAGTGAAGACGCTGAAAGCTTTGAAAGAAATTGTCAAGTGTATTTACGGGCCATCTCTTAAATATGGTAATGAACAATCTTTTTCTTTAACTGATACTTGGACAAAAGAAAACAAAACAGTAAATCGTTTACTGAAAGAAACGTTATAATCATTTGGCTTATTTATCTGCTACCCATTGAATTCTTTTGTAATCTTTTATACGATTTTGATTTTTAGAAAGTTAATTTAACAAATTAATAATTAACACAGAAACGCCTTTAAAAAGTGGGCGGGATTGGAATTTCCAGGCAAAAAAAGGCGGGATGGCGGGATTAACAGGAAAAAGTGGGTGGGAAAGCGGGAATTGAGAACCCTTTTGTGCACCCTCAAAATTGAAGTTTTTCAAAAACGATGCTATCCTTGTTTTATCGTTAGGCAGAGGGTCTCAATGGGGTTAACCGTCAAATGGCCAAAACATTAACCGTCAACCGTCAAAACCGCAATGCTTTTACCGTCAACCGTCAAATGAGCAAGCCAATATTAGCCGTCAAATGTTTCAGAGATCCTTAATTAAGAACTAAACGATTGTCTAGGGGCAAGGTATGCTGTTTATAAAGCAACGTTTTAATACATCACAAAAAGTATGCTTATGTTCAAGTCTTTCAACTTCTAGTCACGGGAGCAGGCGATTAATGCACGCGGCGGTAATAAAGGTGATGTAATTACGTAAATAAGACAAACATTTGAAGGCTAAAGACGTAATATTGAATGCAGAAATTATAGTACTAATTGGATTATTCAAATATGGAAAAATTACAGCCAAATTTGCTTCAACTGTCAAAAAAACCAATAATGATAACGATCACGATAATAACGGTTTATTCACATCACATCACATCAGAACTGAGCGAACGAGCGAAAGAAGGAAAGCGAAGAAAGTAAGCGAAAAAGATACTTTATTCGCACGCGAAAGCTAGGGCTTGCGTTGAACTGTGAAACTCTCCCTTTAATTTGTTTCATTACCATATACAAAGCCTTCTTTGAACGTTTTTTTAATAAATATCTGCTGCCATGAAAATGTCTTTTTTAAATCAGGAAGGAAACATTTCCCGCGCAAAGAAAGCAAAAAGAGAAACACAAATTTGGTTTGCTTTGTTTTGCGTGCAGTCCTTATCAAAACAGAAAAGAGAGTTTTTAAACTGCTTTTAGAGAAAGCAGTATAAAAATGATAATAGAGATGTCGTTGGTTGTCCTATTATTGAAGCAAAAAGCTGCGCATGGTTAAGCCCGGTTTTCACTAGCAACACAAGCACAAGCGCAAGTACGAACGCAAGCATCAGGGATGACCCAAGTAAAAACGAAATTCAATGCAAACTCAACCACAAGGAAAATCATTTGAACTTTCCGCCATTTTGAAAAACTGTTTAGACGGGAGGTGATCTGGGTCGAGTGTTTTCATTGGGCAAACATAACCACGTGTAGTTAATATCCTTGGATTGTGCTTGCCCTTGTACATATGCCTGCGTCAAGGCCGTTTTGACGGTGAAATAAGAATTATTGTGTTTCCACTTGTGCTTGCGCTTGTACTTGCGTCGCTAACGAAAACCAGGCGTTACTGCACGTGTGACTCTCTTGCCACACTGTTTCCATAGCAGGAATTAAAGGATTAAACATTAACTGAAGGCATCGATAGATTTGCTAAGAATCTGGAATGACTAAATAAATAATCATTACGTATTAAACACGATGGAATTTAAACTATAATCTTGTGGGTTCATGTCCATGTCGCGATAAGAAAACCCATCTAAAAATTATCCAAAAAAAATCCACTGTGGGGAACAAGATGGCGACGGTTGCATTTACCTATAATTCTTAGCGTCAAAATCCCTAAGAAAGGCTCATGAAAAGCGCGCAGAACTCTTCCTAAAGCTTTAAACCTAGCGTACACAATTAATGTAATACAGCGACAAATATTGCAAAGATATGATTTTATGCCTACTTTGATAATCCATGTACGCAATGCATTGTGGTAAAATGTACAGCCGCCATTTTCTCCCACTGTGGATTTTGGCCCGCTGTTATAGACGCCATGACAACATATGTCGAAGAAGCCGTACTTAGGTTCTGCCACTAGTGAGCCAGCTCCTCTTAAATAGTTAACAAAATAATAATCGCATTCAATAAATTTATTTTTAATGAAAATCTGCTTAACATTGAGAATATGGTGCATTCACGGTTTCCTACTGAAAATTTTAATGCACGTTTTAAGCTATAACAATGAACTATCCAATGACAAAATTGAGAATCCGAATAACAGTCAATACTGATGATGCGTAATACAATAATTTTTTGCAGGACGTTATGGCACACTATCTGCTTTTTATGAGCAGGTAAATGAGTAAGAAAGAACTGTAAACAGAAAAGGCAAAAAGACAAAAAAAAAAAATGTTAACATGGGTAGCAAAAATCTTGAATTTGGAGAATCCGGGTATCGATCCCGGTACTTCCTGCATGCGAAGCGGGCGCTCTACCATTTGAGCCAATCCCCCATTGTATAGATGCTTTAGCTATTACGAAGCTATTTTGAAAAACAGGTTACCAGTTTTCGTCAGGTGTAACCGAAAATGAAAAAGGAGACTTAAATACACCAGATTAACTAATTTAGAACAATAAAAAAGACTTACTGCTATTTGTAAAATTTTGAAGAAAATAACTTGCCATATAATATTAAAAAATCAGTGTTAATCTCAACTTTGTCTTTTGAAGTAAATAATACTATATGGAGAATCCGGGTATCGATCCCGGTACCTCCCGCATGCAAAGCGGGCGCTCTACCATTCGAGCTAATTCCCTGTTGTTACATGAAATCAGAGTCTTGGATAAAACAAATTACTAGTTTTGGAAGAATATTTGGACATTTTTGAGAATATTTGGTACAAGCTATTGTCATAATATTACAACAGAAAAATAACTGCTAAATAATTTAACTGATGCAGCGAAGTCTGCTATTATATTTTGACCTCCTTCAATTATGATTAATTTACTTGTCAAGCTTACTCTTACTTAAGTATCATTACTCTCAAAATACAAGGTGCCATAAAACAGTTAATAAAGAAATCAAGACATGCAATCATAAAAAAGCAACTGTAGAAGTCAGATAAAGAAACGAAAAAGAATGTTTCCGGCCGGGCTCGAACCGGCGACCTCCCGCGTGTGAGGCGGACGTGATAGCCACTACACTACGGAAACCTCGGTGAACCACTAGTGATCCTAAAACGAAGTATTTCTAAACCACGTTAACGTGGTACTATGATCAAATTTTACTCCTTGAATTTTTGGGTGAATCACATGGAATTCCACGAAATATTAAAAACGCCGTTTGCCGCTTGCAAATATCTGCATTAGTTCCGGAGATATTTAAGTTTGAAAAATGTGTAAAATATGCAAATGAAAGACAGCTTAATATTATATCGAATATAGAAATAAAGCTATCTTGGTCAATTTGCAGCGGAAACCATCGAACCATTGTTCCCAGGGCAACTAACTGTTTTCCATTCCCCTCCAATCTGATTCAAATATTTTAGTGATTTTAGCTCGAAAAACATTGAGGTGGCTGAACACAGTTTTTGATACCTGTGTTCATTCGCCTTTTTCTCTAAAACCCTTGATCCCTCGGTCGCTTAAAATGGCAGCAAGCAAGTTAACAACACAAACGTTGGTTTTTTGATGGTTAGACTGACGTATGTTGCGTTGCCATGGCAACATGAATAAATATAAACAGGCCTTTAAAATCAGTTTTGCTTATTTATAGAAAATCTAGTCATTAGATTTTCTTTATAATTTGCATGCAACAAGCTTGTAACGATTCTCACAAGTTAACATCATTTTGCTAATAATTTAACAGAGAGATCTTTAATTATCCCTTGTTGAAGGTTCTCTGGAATATCTAGAATTTCCTTTGTTAAAGTTTAATTATTTTCATTACTCCAGTTACTTATTTCCTTAAAGTGTACCTAACACCAAAAATGTTTTTTCGCTAAAATAATAAAGCTTATTTTGTGGAGTTATTTGCCGGAAAAATTTTTCGATTTGGTTAAATCCTCGAATTTCTGTGCCCCTTCGAAACCGAGTTTCGAATGGTTCGCGACCGCGCATGGGGAATCTGGGGAGAGTTAAAGCTGTGACGTCAAATCCAGAATGAATGCTTCGGCTGTCCCAGTCAGGTCTTTTATTTTGTCCGAGTGTAGAAGCCTTTTTACAGCACAAGTTCTTTCGCTGGGACTCCGCAGTCGACCGATTTCTGTTTTAACTAACAATGTCTTCTAGTTCGTCTGATTCTGAAATGAGCTTTGACTCGGAAAACTCGGAAATTTAATATGTCGCTGAAGAGAATACTGCTCACGCTTATCAACATCGCAAACTGAATAGTCAAACGGTGACGACCGTGCTGATTTGTATGCTGACTACTCTCTGGCCAATGGAGAATGGACAGCCAAATACCAGGAGGTGGACGCTGACAAAGAACTCGAGCGAGCTCTGATGGACAGACTCGAAGGCAATGATATGTAGAAGTCGAAGAGTGATACTAGTAAGACTAGCGCGTGGCGCGTCTTTACTATCTTCGCGCCTTCTTCGATCTCGCACTAATATACTTTCGTAATAACAGACAAGTCCGTTCACTTTCTCAAATTATTTTAACTTCATGCGTTCAATGTAGATCAAACTGATTATCCCATGACAGTGTTTGTGTTCTTTACGTGCAAGTGTAGAAATTGTAGCGTCGCTTCCCTTCAAAACATCAACGAATGTTATGGTTGTCAAGACTCAAAGAAGAGTGATCTTGCTCTTGAAGATATTGGCGCTGATGTTATCTTAAAGTGTGTTACTGAATATTTAGGAATTAAACCTTTATTCCTTCAGAAATGGAGTTTAAGATTAGCAGCGGACAAATACGAAACTAGAGGGAAGCAAACCTATCATCAAACTGGCAGCAAAGAGAGGTAATTCAGGCATGCACATGGCTGTATAAAATTAAAAAAAATGTTTCCGAATCCCTCTTTACATGCATGCACACGACACTTTACTTAACAGTGATTCTTCCAATTTACAAGTATAGTTGTGAAACGATCAGTTACATGTATAAACAAGTCATTGTAAAGTTCCTGAGTTAGAGGGGGGTAGCTAGGGGGTTGGTTATGTTATTGCAATCTTTGGTTGGTCAAGTGTGAATTACGATTAGTGTACACCCGTTTAGACCTGTATCACTGTTACAAACATGCTTTAGTGATTCTCGAACAATACTGTTACTTTTTGTGATTTCTTCATTGAGCTTTGTTTTGAGGTATCCTGCCCTATCCCCCCCCCCCCCCCCCTCCTCTCCTTCCCTCACCATCAGATGCCCACTGCTAGAAAACTTTTTTCCATTAATCTTTTTTAGTTATGAAGTGTTTCATACTAAGAGTTCTCAAGGCTGGTGTATGGGATGTTGGGGAACAAGAGGATTCCTTTATGTAGCAATAATATTATTAGAAAGGAATTTTCAGTTGAAAAGGATGAAAGCTCTGAATGATTTGACCTTCATGAGGAATTCAAACAAAACTAGAGTGGGCTTGATATTTACTATACTTATTTTGACAAACTGCAACACAAACTGTTCTACAACTGTACAATTCTGCAAAAATATGGCATTTGTTCGAAAACATATCAGTCTTATTCACCTGGAGAAAAACAGCTTACTGAACTATTGATTCATAGACATAGACAGTTTGTTTTACTCGCACAACACACTCATAAAAAAGGCCCATGAAACATCAAAAGGACCCCTTTTTCTTCGCTTGTGCTTAGAAATGTGAATTATTATAATCCTGTGTTACAAACTGGAAGCAGCTGCCTTTCTTTCTTTTATTGTCAAGTGGAAAATTTAATGTTTGTGTCCCTTCACATGTTGCAATCAACCTGTACAACAATAAAATTATGTTGTTTATTTATTTATTTTTGATTCTGTATTCTTTAATCTATTTCCTGGCAAACAAAGACAAGCTAATAATATGGCTCTGTCTCACAAGGACTGGAAACTACCAAATTCACAAATCTGATTGGCTGAAACTGATATTGAAAGCAGACAAGATCTTCCTATCTAGACCGGTAATGCTTTGCAGTGAAAAAGTTGTAAACTAAAATGAAAAATCATTGCTTTCTTCTAACAATACTTATAAAAGCCTGATCAGAAAAAAAAGTAAAGAGGATGAGCAAACTTTGGCAGAATTAAATTCAGCTCATCGCTGTTCGCTAGCAAAATGTCAGTCAGCACAAACCACTTACATTAAAAGAATTAAATTGTTCTTGTTTGCCAATTATAGTAAACATCTTAGTCAGTCTGTATGGGAGAATCTCAACCTCGGTCGTGTTTACAGACCTCACTGCGTTTGGTCCTCGGTCAAGATTCTCCCATACAGACCTCCTGCTCAGCTAATACGAGCTAAATAATGATGATAATAACAAAATTGATGATAATAATAATAATAATAATAATGATAATAATAATAATAATAATAATAATACATAATACATTTGCTCAGAAAAAAATATCTCACCATTCTTCTGTATCTGTCAGCTGTGCCGACTGCTGCTGTTTCTCAGATCAGATGCAACAACGGCTGCATGAATCGATGGAAAAGCGGTTATTCCAAATTCGTCTCGCTTAAGCCATGGAATCAGCAAAATCCATTCCTCTCCCCGAAAATCCAGGCGTCGAGCGAAATCATCTTGTTTGAAATGCTTAGAACAGATCACCGAACTCAGACGGCTCTCACTTTGCACGTTTCGCTTTCACGAAATCGCCGGCGAAATCGACCCATCGCTTCGTACGTTTCTTCTCTTCAGGACGACCATCTCTCCATAAAACGGTATGGCATGAAGCGCAGTACCTCCTGTACGTTTGCTGTGTTGCTACATCCCACTACAACGCACCTGGCTAGCATTTTTTCGAACTACTTTCCCTGCCTTTCCCCAAAGAAACAAGTAAATATGCGAATTTACAGAATCGCCGTGTTTTGGATTTGACGTCACATCCGGCCCTCGACCCATGCCCCGTTAAACTCGGTCGTGAACCAAAATGGCGGCGTTTTGACGTACTTTGACGAGCCATAGAAAATCAAAGAGTTAACCAAATCGAAAATTTTTTGCAGCAAATTACTCCACAAAATAGGCTTTATTATTTTAGCTAAAAAAAATTGGGGTTACGTGCACTTGAAAGATTCTCGCCTATTTAGATCTGTTTTTGACTCCCGTATTTTCGCGCGTTTAGCAATGCGGGAAGTTCGCGTTTTTGGTGTGGGGATCCCAAACTATGCTTGCGAGAATCTTTAAAAATTCTAGTTTCGGCCTTCCCCCAAATCTACACAAACGTATTTCACTTATGGAATTCTATCGATTTGGACGGTGCTTAAGTTGGAGATTTTCGCCCATATCAAGTTTCTTTTCTCTTGTAAGTTCTCGCGCGTTTATAGATGCGCCTCACTTGCGTTTTAGGAGCGGGGATCCCAACCAGGGATTACCTAACTTTTTAAAAATGCAACTTTTAGCCCTTCCTCAAATCTAAACACGTGTATTTAACTTGTCAAAGTCTATCGATTTGGACAGTGTTTCGGTTAAAGATTTTCGCCCATACCAACATTCTTTTCCCTCGTAAGTTTTCGCGCGTTAAAAGATGCGCCACACTCGCGTTTTAGGTGCATTAATCCCAACCAATGCTCACCTAACTTTTTAAAGATGCTACTTTTAGCCCTCCCCCAAAGCTACACACGTGTATTTCAGTTGTGAAAGCCTACCGATTTGGACAGTGCTTGGGTGAGAGATTCTCGCCTATATCAACTTTCTTTTCTCTAGTAAGTTCTCGCGCGTGTAGAGATGCGCCCCACTCGCAGTTTTGGTGTCGAGATCTCAAACTATGCCTACTGGACTTTTTAAAGATGCTAGATTTAGCTCTCTCTCAAATGTACACACGTGTATTTCACTTGTGGTAGTCTGTCGCTTTGGACAATGCTTGGGTTGGTGATTCTTGCCCATTTATATTTTATTTCTCTCACGTGTTTTTGCGCGTTTAGAGTTGCGTTACACTCGCGATTTCGGTTTTGGTATCTCAAACTATGCTTACTGGACCTTTTGAAAATGCTAGATTTGGCCCTTTCTCAAATCTACACTCGTGTATTTCACTTGTGGAAGTCTACTGATTTTCACAGTACTTGGGTAAGATATTCTCGCCTATATCAACTTTCTTTTCGTTAGTAAGTTCTCGTGCGTTTCGAGATGCGCCACACTCGCGGTTTTAGTGTCGGGATCTTAAACTATGTTCAATGGACTTTTTAAAGATGCTAGATTTAGCTCTCTCTCAAATGTACACACGTGTATTTCACTTGTAGTAGTCTGTCGCTTTGCCTGGGTTAAAGATTTTCGCCCATTTATATCCTTTGTTTTTTTACTCGCGTGTGTTCGCGCGTTTAGCAAGATACACGTGTGTAGATTTGGAGGAAGGCTAAAAGTTGCATCTCTAAAAAGTTAGGTAAGCATTGGTTGGGATCACCGCACCTAAAACGCGAGTGTGGCACATCTCTAAATGCCCGAGAACTTGCGAGAGAAAAGAAAGTTGATATGGGCGAGAATCTCCAACCTAAGCGCTGTCCAAATCGATAGACTTCCACAAGTGAAATACATTTGTGTAGATTTGGACTAGGGCCAAAAGTAGCATTTTTAAAGACCCCCGTAAGCATAGTTTGGGATCCCTACACCAAAAACTTGATTGTGCCGCATCGCTAAATGCGTGAAAACACGCGAATAAAAGAGAAGATATAAATGGGCGAGAATCTTTAATCCAGGCATTGTCTAAAGGGACAGACTTCTACAAGTGAAATACAAGTGTGTAGATTTGAGAAGATGCCGAATGCAGCATCTTTAAAAAGTCCAGTAAGCATAGTTTAAGATCACGACGCCGAAATCGCGAGTATGGCGTATCTGTAAACACGCGAAAACACGCGAGAGAAAAGCAAAAGTTCGAGTGTGCCGCGTAGCTAAACGCGCGAGAAAAGACAAGGGAAAAGTAAATTGACATCGTTGAAAATATCCACCCAAACACTGTTCAAATAGATAAACTTCCATAAGTGAAATACACGTTGGAGATTTGGAAGAGGGCTAAAACTAGCATCTTTAAAAAGCGAGGTAAGCAAAGTTTGGGATCCCCGCATCTAAAAACAAGTGTGCCGCCTCGCTTAACGTGCGAGAACACGCGGGAGAAATTGACAAGGGAAAGAATATTCAACCCAAGCACTGTCCAAATCGATAGACTTCCACAAGTGAAATACACTTGTGTAAATTTGAGGGAGGGCCAAAACTAGCATTTTTAAAGAGGCCCGTAAGCATAGTTTGGGATCCCCACACAAAAAAAACGCGAGTGTGCCGCATGGCTAAACGCGCGAAAATACGCCAGTGAAAAAAAGACATAAATGGGCGAGAATCTTTAACCCAAGCATTGTCCAAAGCGACAGACTTCCGCAAGTGAAATACACGTGTGTAGATTTCGGGGAGGGCTAAAAGTAGCATTTTTAAGCATTAGTTGGGATCCCGGCCCGCACCTAAAACGCGAGTGTGGCGAATCTCTAAACGCGCGAGAACTTACGAGAGAAAAGAAAGTTGATAGGGGCGAAAATTTCTCACCCAAACACTGTCCAAATCGATAGACTTCCATTAGTAAAATACACGTGTGTATATTTGGGGGAGGGCTAAAAGTAGCATCTTGAAAAAGTTAGGTAAACATTGGTAGGGATTCTTGCACCTAAAACGCGAGTGTGGCGCATTTCTAAACGCGCCAGAAGTTACGAGAGAAACGAAATTCGATATGGGCTAGAATCTCCAACCCAAACACTGTGCAAATCGATAGTTTTCCACAAGTGAAATACACGTGTGTAGATTTGGGGGAGGGCTAAAAGCAGCATCTTTAAAAAGTTAGGTAAGCATTGGTTGGGATCCCTGCACCTAAAACGCAACTTAATGAGGGAACGCAAATGACTTCTACTGTGAGTATCTCTTCCTGGTGTTTTTTTTTTTTTTTTAATTGTATGAGAACAGGGCTGTATTCCTCTAGGGCTGTGGGCGTGATTCGTAAAAACGCTGAGTTCTTATAAATCACTTAGAAATTCTTCGTTCCAGTTCAAATTTATGTTGCTGGCACACGGCTGGGCACTTTATATGTAGGACCGTGATGTAAGATACCTTAAACTGTTTTTACTGTTCATGATGCACTGCTACGTTAGTCTGCTTTATAAATATTTAACTGCTCTGGTCGAGTTTTTAATTTCAATATGACTAAACGTTCTTTTTATACGTTCCTATGAAAAAGTGTTCCAAAGTTGTCAATTTTAGTAATTTCAATTTGAAGAAAAGGTCCTCTCAGTACCCTCTTATTACTTGATGAAAATATTGCGGGGTTTGTTTTACCAGGGCGCTGCATGACGCTTCCTGGAATAAGCTATACTTTCCCTAGTTGAATCGTCATCAGTTTATCGTACGTTATTCAGGTTATTGATTGGAAAAATAATTGTACTTTTGAACCTTAGTTCCTCTATTCTCAGGGGATGGGGGAGGCGGGGGGGGGGGTGGGCTCACTTCTTTCGGAGGTCGTTACTTACGAACTTTTACGATTCGTTGCGTGTATTTTTTTTTTTTTTGCCCTCGGCTATGTAATTGTGCGATATTTTCTACACAATAACTTCAATTGCCGAGCATGATAATACTGCACGTGGCTCCCACTGCCAACGACATAATCAGACAAGTATTCCAGATCATCTGGGTTTCTATTCGTTAAGATCTGTTTTAAATTGATTAATCAAACGCTCCTTTACGCCCGGACAAACGTCTCGATGCAAGCTCAGAGTTTATTGTGATGGCTTTCATTGGGTAAACAAGACATTTACGTCTGCTCGCCGCGCTCAACATTCATTAGTAGGCACTTTGGTATCTTTACGTTCAGTTCGTAGATCTGAACTTGGTTCAGGGGGAGAAGCAAAGGAAGGTTCATGATGTGTAATTCGTTCATTATTGCGGGATTTCTTGATTTATTGGCATTCCCCAGTTTTGTCCGCTCACGTTTTTTTCCTGCGCAAGTCTTTCCCTCGTGACGTGTGTTTAGACGTGATTCGATATATAATGACCTTGTTTTGTTCCAGATTATTGGCGTGATTAAAGCATTATTACTATCGTGACTTCATTTTAAAGCTTGTCTCGTGTTCCATCGGCCCTTTCTGGTGTATTTTTTTGCTTTTGTTTTAATATCATCTACATGTCACTGAAATAGATTATGACGCCTTCCCTGGCCGCAAGACGAAGAATCCTAGTAAGAGTATGTAAGAATGCTGGGAAAAGTTCCTACCATTTAATTTCTCTGCGGTACTTACAGTAGTAGCCCCGTGCGGCCCGTCATGGAGTGAGGTAAAACACACGCCCCGAACACAAGAGTAACTGTCACCGACATCTTCAAGAGTTGTTTTCGTTGCCGAATGAGCTCTTTTTCTGGGATGTTGCTATCATGCGTAACCACACTTCTGTGATTGAGCGCTTTCACAAGTTTACTGTAGCAAAAGCTAATAACGAGAAAAGGAAGAGTGAAAACAAAAATTATGTAGAAGACGATATGAGTTAACTCTGCGTGCTCACTGTACGTCTGTCGGCAGGCTGCTGTCTTGAACTTGTAGTTTGTGTACACAAAAAATGGTGTGTTTAAGGCAACAGATGGTATCCATGTGCCAATAATTGCGTATCGGACCGTTTCTCTCGTAAGCTGCAATATCCGTAGAGGTCTTACTACTGCGTTATAACGCTCTATTGCTAGGATTGTAAGCGTGAATACCGAGACAACCGTAGCAGTCAGAGGAACGTTTAAGCCGACAATGAACATACAGAGAACAGTTCCTACAGCTCCATCTGGAAGGACCTTAATCATTGGGATGAGGGAAAAACTACAAAACAGGAGACTTGTGACATCGGCAGCCGCTAGATTTGCCAATAAATAATTCTGAGCGGTTTGAAGCGACTGGGTTCTCTTGATTATTGACAGGACGGAAATATTTCCAGCGATTCCAACTCCGATAACTACTGACGCTGACAAACAAATGAATAACTTGTCGATCGTAAAATAAAGTTTTCCATTTGAGGCTTTCTTTACCAGCTCCACTCTTGTCTCGTTCGTTGTAGCAAAAGACTTGTAACAAATTAAAGTAAGCCTTCCTGAATGGTGTCATAAAAGCAATCTCCCTTTAATGGAAGGGGTAGTCAATTTCCTTGTCTTTAAATGACAGCAAATGCATTTTTAGAAAATTAAATCGTTTTTCGGAGAAAGAAATTAATTAACAATGAGACCTTGTGAAGCTTTTTATTCCAGCTCGGTAGTTGCTACAGCGCTGGCAGTTCAGTTTTTAAATTAATTTTGCTCTCTCCAGGGAGAGGAAATTAATTGAAAACGCGCCGATCGTAATCACTTAGTATTTATTTCATATTGCGAAAGAATAAAACAAACAGAGCATCTAATCCACGTGCGAGAATCAGTTCAGACTGCCATCTGCTGCTTCATATGTGAAGGGTAAATGTAATTACGGACTGATGTTCTAGATCGCCATAGATTTGTAAATAGCCTAATGTTCAGCCTACCACAATATGCTGTTCTTAACGAATTTATACTTTGTTTTAATTTAGGTCTTTTAGCGGGGTCAATTCCTATTTGATGATGATGAACAGAAAGCTATTTTATCAATTTATTCATGCAGACGCTTTACCGATGTTATATCTCGCTAGAATTACAATTTTATCTTTTTGCAAGTTGAAACAAACGCCAAATATGAACACACGTCCAACTGACGTTCTCACAAAGGTGATGCTTTTTTTTTTATTGCAGACATACACCCGTATTTCCATAAGAAGGAGTTGCTGAATCTGGAAAAATAATGATTTTGAACGAAAAAAAAAGGAAATCTGGAGAATCCTGGTATCGATCCTGGTACCTCCTGCATGCTAAGGGAGCGCCCTTCCATTTGAGAAGTTCAAGATGCCAAATTGCAATTGCTAAGCGGCTTCTCAATCTCACTGCACCCAACCTTTCGTATTACAGCTCATACTGATTAATTTTTTTCTTACTTGATAAGAGACAGTAACGAGATTAATGAACCTGGTCCGTTAACTCAGTTGGCAGAGCGTGGTGCTGATAACACCAAGGTCGTGAGTTTGACCCTCGCACGGACAGTTGTTTTGCTTAAGTAAGCCAGCTAAGATAACACTATCTAGTGATTTGTTACTGATTTTAAACAGAAACAAACTCACGGACCTATTTTGCGCTTGAAACACAATAAAAAGATCGTTGAATTTGATCGGTTATATAGAAATTACAAATTCAGAAACTTATATGACCTCCCGAACACCGGGCGGGCGCTCTATCCACTGAGCTACGAGAAACTCAGAATTTTTCTTTGTCCCACGCTCGTGTCATGTTGATTAATTCATCTTCACATTTCATTACCGAGCTTAAAAATTCACCATCTTTATTAACTTATCACTACTCACGATGACTTCGATAGTGTTGATCCTAGCAGTATGCAGGACACCTGTCATATATCAACTCATTTAAATGACCTTGCTCTCCATGAGTTCTCGTAGCTCAGTGGATAGAGCGCCCGCCCGGTGTTCGGGAGGTCATGGGTTCGATTCCTGTCGGGGACTCAGAATTTTTCTTTGTCCCACGCTCGTGTCATGTTGATTAACTCATCTTCACATTTCATTACCGAGCTTAAAATTCACCATCTTTATTAACTTATCACTACTCACGATGGGGTGTAAAGTCCAGCTCCACGTCCCTGTCGTACACTCTGGGCAACGTCCTAAAGTAGGGGAGCGCCAGTCAGGGTGAAGTACGGTGGGGAAGCCTCATTCCTCAGGGCCGCTACGGTAACCGTGAAGGCCTGACTGGAACCCTGAAACGGGGCGGCTAACGGAGCTCTGGTGAAGCTACGAAGGCTAACCCCCTACGTGGTGGATTCATTGGGTTACTGAAACCGAAACTATGGAAAATTTTGCCGGGTCTCTATCACCAGTAGAGATCGAGCAGGGATCGTTAAAACCGAATTATGACCATAAGGTTAGAACGAGAATGAAGCGAAGCCCGCGGATGAAGCTGTTCTCTCCGAAATTCAGAACCTGGGTAGCACAATGGAATGTGCGAACTCTATACGAGTCTGGAAAGGTAGCTCTCCTAGCCGCTGAGATGAGACGTTATAGACTGGAAATCTTGGGAGTCAGTGAAGCTAGGTGGAACCAGTTCGGAGAAACTGAGTTGGCAACAGGAGAGCTTTTCATATACTCGGGGAAAGGGAACAAAGATGATGTCCATGAGAGAGGGGTCGGTATCGTATTGTCAGGGCACGCGAAAAAGTGCTTGATGGAATGGGGACCGATTGATGATCGCATTATTACAGCCAGAATTAACGCTAAAATTCAAAAGATCACAATCATACAGTGCTATGCTCCTACGAACAATGCTGAGCCATATGACAAAGAGGAATTTTACAACAAACTGCAGGCTGTGGTCGATAAGGCTCCCAATAGAGATATCTTCATCGTAATGGGCGACTTTAATGCAAAGCTTGGACGGAATAATGCCAGCATTGAGAGGATTATGGGAAAGGAAGGACTTGGAGATGTGAATGAAAATGGCGAAGAGTTGGTGGATTTTTGTGCATTGAACGGTCTAAGTATTGGTGGAACTCTCTTTCCCCATAAGAGGGTACATAAAGCGACCTGGATATCCCCAGATAGAGTGACTGAAAACCAAATCGATCACATTCTGATAAGTCAGCGATGGAGAACTTCACTGCAGGATGTGCGCGTAAAAAGGGGAGCTACTATTGGTTCTGACCATCACCTTGTGGTGGCCTCTCTGAAGATCAAGCTGGCTGCAAGAAAGCCGTTCGCAAATACAAGATGGAAATTTGATGTCATGAAATTGAGAGACCCTAACACAAAACAGGCCTTTCAAATTGAGTTGCAAAACCGGTTTGAATCCCTATCCCTTCAAGAGGAAGAAGAAGAAATAGTAAGAAATCCAAGCGGGGATGAAGATGAACGGGCCCAAGATACTGATATCAATGCACAATGGGAGAAAACCAAGAAAATACTTGTTGATACATGTGGGAGTGTTCTCGGACGTATGAAAGGACTCGGAAGGAGTGGCTGTCTGACGAGACTTACAGGAAGGTTGAAGAAAGACGAAAGGCGAAGCAGATACTGAATGACGCTCGAACGAGACAAGGGAAACGTGAAGCAACCAGATACTACAATGAAAAGAATAGAGAGGTTAAGAAATCTTGCCGAAGAGACAAAAGGGATTTAATTGAGAGCATTGCACGAGAAGCAGAAGACGCGGCTAAGAACAATGATCTAAGAACACTATATATGACAACACGAAAACTTAGTGGGATAAGATGCAACCAGAATCGCCCAATTAGAAGTGAAGGTGGAACTCTCTTGACGAAAATGGAAGATCAGCTCCAGCGATGGAAGAGGCATTTTGAATCCATATTGAACAGACCAGCCCCAAGCCAATTACCAGATCCTCTGCCTGCAGATGTTCCCCTGAACATCGGCACAGGACCTATTTTCAAAGGAGAAATAAGATCAGCCCTCACTCAACTAAAGAATGCCAAAGCTCCAGGGGTAGATAACATCCCTTCTGAGGCATTGAAGGAGGGAGGTCCTTGTACTGTGGAGGCACTGCATAGAATTTTAACCTTCGCATGGGAGAAAGAAGAGCTTCCAGATGACTGGAAGAGAGGTCTTCTAGTAAAGCTGACAAAGAAAGGGGACCTTAGTCGGTGCGGTAACTGGAGGGGAATAATGTTGCTCTCGATACCCAGCAAAGTCTTAACCCGGGTCATATTGAACCCGGTCAGTTTTAACCCGGGGCATATTGGGTCATTTCGACTAAATTGTGTTGCTAACTACGATGTTATGAATATCACCACTCAATCATCAAAACGCGACTTGGCTTGCATTTCTTTGCAATTCTCAGTAAAATTATGATCAGTGCAACATACGCTACATATCCTCTTTTGTTAAACATTGATATTTCGGTGTTATAGTTAAATCACATTTTATCAGCCATTAACGCCACTCGTCTAAAGTTTTAAACTAAAATCTAACCATGAAGCAACTATTAAGGAAGAGGCTGTTACCTGAGTAGACCTAAATCAGAGCGTTTGGGTCTAGAATAGGGTATAATTTTTCACAAAACCGACTAGTTGGTTGAAGATTTCATCTAGACTAAGGAAACCAGGAATTGCCACTCAAAAATATAAAAAAATCAAATCGGCAAGTTTAAATTTACGCAAAATCAGCCTCAACAGTGTCGATAAATGGAGGGATTTGGGGAGTTTACTCTAGTATAGGATAGCAAAATTCAGCTGAACTAGCTCTGGTATAGGCTAAGGGTTCCAGTGTCCCAGCGGCACATCCCCACCCGGAAATTCCCAAATTAACCCCCCCCCCCCCCCGGAGACCTGGAAGCCTATCGCTTCATCACTCTGTAAAACACCTGGTGTATAGCACTGGAAATTTGAACAAATTTATTTTGCTATTTTTCCTTGGTCGTATTTTGGTTTTAATTCCTCGGAAATGACTACTTGAGTATTCTAAGAAGCCAAAATTCCAAGCTATAGTTATGAAGTTCAGCTTCATGGTCCTTCATGACCAAGCAAGGCCAAGGCTTGCACTTCGTTTTGACAAGTTAGCTGTTTGATAGATGTTTGATACTATCGCCACCGGGATTTCGAGAATGTTTACAAGTTTGTGTTTTCCTAAGAATTCTAATTCAATAGATCGTCTTCACGTGACGTATTTCTATCCTCATCAGGCATAAGAGGCGGTAGATTTATATCTGTTTACAATTAGCGTGCTTCGTTTGGAAACCAGAGCATTTTGAATTTCAGGGTTATGGAGGTTGCGTGACGCAAGGCTACGATCGTGTTTGTTGAAACATATATCCTCATCTCATGATTTTGAGCCTTTTTGGAAGTTAGAGCATTAGGAAAAGTGCTTATGTAAATGCTTGTTTGTCTAGTGCTGATAATCAGTCGCCCGGAAACCCAAAGTAAGTTCTAGATGTTTACACTATATTCCGGCTGCCATATTGGTGTACCACGGATGTATACCAACACGGCGTTTTCTTACTGGGCTCTGTAAATTTCTGGGAAACATTTACGACGAATTTCTGAAGTTTGGGGAAACGCACAGGCCTAAAACTTGAAGAAATGTCCTATTTAGTTATCTTCTATAGCGTATATCACAATGTCTTAGCTTTTTCTATTGATTGGTTTTCGATTTATTATTGTTTTTTATTGCGTGACAGTGAAAACGATCTGAACCGTTCGAAGAACAAAACAGCAACTGTGGAATATTTTTTTGTAAAATGATAAAACATGTTTTTTACTTCATAATTTTTGTATATGTTCCCACCTTCCTCTGATATCCATGCCATTCCTTATTTTTTGATCGGGATCATTTGCGGTCCAATATGGGGATCATTTCCGGTGGGGATCATTTGCGGTTCAATTTGGGGATCATTTGCGGTCCGGGATCATTTGCGGTCCTGGGATCATTTGCGGACCCGTACACTGCTCTCTCAGATCTAAAGAAAACACTGCTTCTAAATGGTTACCCGAAAGGCATAATTTCCTTCAATATGAATGATGTCTTAAACAAGCACAGGAACAGACCTTCCGAAACTGTTACGACGGTTCCCAAGAGAGATGTAATCCTTGTGCTTCCTTATTTAGGTTTTGGAAGCGAAGTTTTTAAACGCCGTCTTAAATCTTGTGTTAATAAAGTTTTTGGTTTCGTCAGTCGTAGGTTGATTTTTCAGAACACTTGCCGAGTTAAGTCCTTTTTCCCTTACAAAGATCGTTTAAATCGCTCGCAAAAATCTAAAGTCGTATACAAAGCCAGCTGCTGGGATTCTGACGCTTTCTATATCGGCAAAACACAAAGCGACGACTGCATGACAGAAAGGTCGAGCATTTTAAAGCCCTTACGTAAGTGGGTCACGCTTCCGCTGTTGCTGATCACGCAATCTCCACCGGCCATAAAATCAAATGGGACCATTTCGAGGTCTTAGCTAGTGGACAATGTGATTTACATTGTAAAATAAAAGAAACATTGTTTATACGAGACTTAAAACCAACACTTAATGACAATGCTAGCAGTGAAAAGCTGTCTCTTTATTAGCTATCACCTTTTGTTTTCGTTATTGTTTAGTTAGTTACCAGTACCTCGCTTTGTATTTTTAAGTTTTAAATCTTTCGTTTTTCTGTAACCGCCACTTCTGAAAATGCGTGCTGTAGCATGCGAAACGTCAAGAAAATTTTAGATTGTTGTTCCAAACCATGCGTAGTTCATGTGTTATGTTTGTTGCCGCTGTTTGCATTTTATTTCTTGTTAAATTGAAATGGCCAAAGAACAAGAGTGTTTATGTTGTCAAGATTACTATAACTTGAGTATCATTACTCAAGATCAGGCTATCAGGTTATCAGGTAATCAGGTTCTTTCCCGCCACTTTACTGGCCTCCTCGTCACTGTAATACAAGATGCTATAAAACAGTTCATAAAGAAATCGAGACATGCAATCATAAAAAAGCAACTGCAGAAGTGAAATAAAGAAACGAAAAAGAATGTTTCCGGCCGGGCTCGAACTGGGGACCTTCCGCGTGTGAGGCGGACGTGATAGCCACTACACTACGGAAACCTCGGTGAACCACTAATGATCTTAAAACGAAGTATTTCTAAACTACGTTTACGTGGTCCTATGATCAAATTTTACTCCTTGAATTTTTGGGTGAATCACATGGAATTCCACGAAACATGTAAACGCCGTTTACCGTTTGCAAATACATGTATCTGCATTAGTTCCGGAGATATTTAAGTTTTTAAAAATGAGTAAAATATACAAATGAGAAGACTGATGACGTCATACACTCAACCCAATATTACATCAAATATATAAATAGAGCTATCCCGGTCAATTTGCAGCGGAGACCATTGAAACTTGGTAAGCTGATAGTTCTACAGGCAACACACCTATGGCTATAAAAAATTATGTTTACATGGCAACTCACTGTTTTTCAGTCCTCTCCAGTCTGTTTTCAATATTTTAGTGATTTTCTGCTCGAGAAATATTAAGCAAGGCGACAAACAGCACCCACCATATTTATATCCTTGCTGGATGATGCAGATGAGGCACCACTGGCAAACACAACACCCACCATATTTGAATCCTTGCTGGATGATGCAGATGAGGCACCACTGGCAAATATCAAAATGGAACGAAATGCTTTTAATATTGGGGAGGTCTGGAAACCGGTATGTTTCCATGGTAACAGAATTGATAAGCTCATATTATGGAGCTCACCCAGTAGAATCATACTGCAAAGAATCAAAGATTCCTGATTCAAATTGGCTGCATGAGATATCTTTTTACATCAAATTTGATCAAAATTTGGTGGAGTTTATGACGTCATCACCTGGCTAATTTGCACATTTTAAAAACTTGGATATCTCTGAAACAAAAAGAGATCTTTGAAATAGTAAATAGCATTTTTCTTCGGCGTAAAGTCTCTTGTGTATGTTTTAAAATGGGTTAGGTAGGAAAGATGCGAATTTCATCATAGTAGCACTTTAAATGTACCGTCACATAATTTTTCAGTCGACTCATGCGTGGGCCTTAAAAGTAAATCCAATGGATAACACAGCCATACAAAAATTCCCAGCTATACAAAATGTGAAGCTTCCATGAGCAAACGTAATGAGAATTAATTAGTGCGACATCTCAAAGGCGCCGATGGGATTTGAACCCATGACCTCCTGTTTACAAGACAGGCGCTCTAACCAACTGAGCTACGGCGCCCTACATTAGATATAACGTGTTTTAGTATGCTTCTTTTAATAATAATAATAATAATAATAATAATAATAAACATTGTTAGTAGTACTAAGTTGGTCACATGTCCACTTTGTTAGTAATTCCTAGCAGTACCAAGACAGTTCAAGTCGTGAGGTCTACATAAATCGCATAACTGTTTAAATGAAGAAGTGTGTTTTTTTTTTTTTTCATTATGGCGTTAATGGTTTTTTTTCTTTGTCTGTTTGGCTATTTTTTCTCTGCTTGTCGTTTTTTTTCCGTTCTGATCAGATGAGGGATAAAATTGGTTTCATTTTTTAAAGACATTTCACCAACTGATGGCAATCGCTCCCGCTGATGAAAAAACGTTTAACAAACAATTCGTTTGTTGATATTCATGATTTTGTGAAGTCTGTCAATCAAGACTGGAATGTTTTTTTTGGTCTTTTTTTTTTTTTCATCTTGGAGCTTGTAGCGAGAAAGCGACCAGATTACTTGAGCTTTTGGAATACTTTATTTCTGAAGATTGAGAGACGAATTAGTCAGAAATCATTATTTTGACAGCACGATAGGGAGGTTCGCGGGGTGTAATGGGATGTTTTATGACTTTTTAAGCTGTTGGCGGGGATTTACGTCATTCTAGGTCGGTCAGTCTTCGTCTTGGTCCAAACTTTTATTAAGCTTTGTTTTAACAGTGTCTTGTAAAATGTTCTAGCTTATTGATTTTGTACTCTTTCCTCGGGGCCCCGTGCTTCTGCAGCAAATGAGGAATACGTTTCCACACATTTTATGACCACATCTTAAGGGTACGTTTTTAGTGGTTTTTCATTTCTGGCGTAGCACAGGTTCTAATTGTTAGAATCAACAGTTTTAATTTGCAAGGAGGTAGACTATCTTATTAGACGGGCGAATACATCCGCATCAGATGACTGACTTACGCATCCGCAATAAAATATTCACATTTCATGTCTCGTGTTAGTGCTGAGTCAGTATTGCTCTATTGACATGAAGCGGAAAACTCGGTTAATCAGCGGAGTTGGACTGGAAACTACAACACAATACAGAACAGGTATTAAAACACGAGCTGAGTCAAGGGAGTAGCAGATTAAAAAAGTTGTCTAAACAAATTATTATACGTTTGGCCTGTTGGTCTAGTGGCATGATTCTCGCAAGAGGTCCCGGGTTCGACTCCCGGACAGGCCCAAATTGATTTTCTTTTCCAATAATAATTAAAATAATCATAACAATAATTTTTAGCAAACTAGTATTTTCCAAATTGTAGGTATGGATGAGACATCAAGAGAATCCCAAGCGAATCCCAAGCGGCTTTAATACGTGCATTTTGATCCTCCAAGAAAACATCAACGCAACTCGCGTGCTAACACGCTATTTTTCGCCAAATCTTAAAAAAAGAAATTGATTAGTTATTCCATTTAAATTACCCTGGAACGAAACAAAACGAACGGAAAAGTTTAAAGTGATGGTTTTTGTCCTTGGGTCATTTGAAAGCTTTCATTTAACACAGAAATTGCATTCAACCGTCAACTCATAGCAGAGGGACTTTTGGTTTCTCCGGCTGAAACTCATACATTTCTGGCTACCAATCCACTAACAATCAGTGACATAAGTTTTGTTAAGATCATAGCTCGATAGCGTTATTTAAGGTATCGATGCTAATATGAAGTTTCTGAAGGATAAAAAAATAAATAAGCTCAGTTACGTCAACATCTTTCGTTTTTTTTTTTTTTTTTTCCTTTTTTTTTTTTTTTTTCGTTTTCGCTGACTCAAAATTTTGTAAGAGTTGGTAGCAAGATTTAGCCTCATAGGAAAAACAATCATGTGTTTCCGGCCGGGCTCGAACCGGCGACCTTCCGCGTGTAAAGCGGACGTGATAACCACTACACTACGGAAACCCGTTACGACTGAAAGCTGCCATACTCAGTGTTGTGCTAATCAGGAACTCGTAGTTTCTAGTTTTTTTTTTTTTTTTTTTTATCAGGAAGACAGAAAAAGTAAGTCTACGAAGTACAACAAACAGTTGAACATTTGCCTACTTCTCACGATGCTCAATATTGAAGTTTTTCAAAAACGATGCTATCCTTGTTTTAGCGTTACCAGAGGATCTCAGTGGAGTTAACCGTCAAATCGCCAAAAAAATTAACCGTCAATCGTGAAATAAGCAAGCCAATAGTAGCCGTCAAATGTCTCAGATATCCTTAATCAATAACTAAACGATTGACTTTAGGAAATTTATGCTGTTTAGAAATAAACGTTTTAATGCACCACAAAAAGATACACTTATGTTCAAGTCCTTCAACTTCTAGTTATGGGAGCGGGAGATTAATGCGCGCAGCGGTGAGGTGATGTAATTACGTTAATTAGACAAACAGTCGACGATTAAAGAACTCATAATTAATGCACAAATTATAGGACTAATTGGGTTATTCAAATATGGACAAATTTATACCCTTTTATGAAAAATTACAGCCAAATTTGCTTCAACCATCAAAAAACCAATAATGATAACGATCACGATAATAACGGCTTATTCACATCACATCCGCGCAGTGGCTGTTCGTTTGAATAGACCTACTTACATGCAATACAACTAAAAATTACGCTAACAGGATGGATGGATGGAATCATGATGCTAAGTATATAGAAAATAATTATCAAAACAAAAAGAACCGTCCCCGGGTGGGCTTGAACCACCAACCTTTCGGTTAACAGCCGAACGCGTTAACCGATTGCGCCACGGAGGCTTCCATGAACACTTTTTGTACAATTTTGATCAAATTTAGTGGAAGAAATTTTAACTTACGTAAGGTTTCTGTTACATTATTGTATCTTGCTCGAAAGACATGAAAAGCGAAAAACCGGGGGAATTGGGTAGTAACTGTCTTGGCCAATGAGACAACACAAAACAGGTGTTATAGAACCAGTTCGACAGAGAGAAGTAGATTAAGACCTTTGTTAAATGACGTTCAACCATGTTTGGCCTGTTGGTCTAGTGGCATGATTCTCGCTTTAGGTGCGTTGCGAGAGGTGCCGGTTCGACTTCCGGAGAGGCCCTTTGTAATACTCTTTTGTCAATGAACACAACATAATAACGAAGAAGGCAATATTACGATGGTTTTTGTGACGTCACAACGGCCATATGAAACAACGGAACACCTGCCTCCTTTTTTTGCAGACAATTCCAACTGACTACCATGAAACCCTAGATTAAAATATCACTTATAACCAACTGTTTCTGTTGGCCGGGGAACATTTCCAACGACTTCTAGGAAAATATTAATCTAAAGTAATTTTGATCTGGTCCTCTTGTTTTAAACCGATGAGGGGGAATAAACTAATCACAAAAATAGAGGAAAAAAGAAATCAGAGTACAGTCAGTTATAAATCTTAAAATAGTATTTTCCAGGTGGTTTACTTAAAAGGAAAAGTTGGTCCGTGTGAGGGTCGAACTCACGACCTTGGCGTTATCAGCACCACGCTCTACCGACTGAGCTAACGGACCAGACACATTATCCTTGTGCCATTTTTTGTTAACTACTACTACCTTTGAACAAGAACGTTGTCAAAAGTTTGGCCTAATGAGGAACAGCACCCGCTTATTGGCTTTGTTGAAACTGATTTGGTTTTATTCTTTAAGATGTATGTATATATTGTTAACGTGCTTTGTCAAATGATGAGGACATTTTTGTTGAAATATAGTTATCCCGAAACTATTTATTAGAATTTGTTCGCCATTTATTTTATACTCATGGCTGGTCAATATCAGTAGCTTATGTTCTAAATATCAAGGAACTAGAATGAAAAGCAACATATTTCTTAAATTGTTTTTTTTTTCTAAAATGAAATTCTAAGTACATTTAGAAAAAAAAAAAAAAACTAATCACCAAGTCATGCCCCTAACATTGTTTTTTGAATAGTTATAGTAACTTGTATATTGAACTAAATGCTTACGCTTTGGGGAATAAGCTCAAATGGTAGAGCGCCCGCTTAGCATGCGGGAGGCACCGGGATCGATACCCGGACTCTCCAGCAGTCTTTATTTTACTAGCTAATATGCAGCTTTAATTCTTTTTGAAGGCAGATTTTTTTCGGACCGTTGTTGTACAAATAACGCAACCTCGTTCCCAGGGTCTCTCATCTTACCGCCCCCTGGAGCGAACGAAGAGAGACCCTGGTTGGGTCTGGTCACGTGCCTCCCAGAATCTGGGAGGTGACAATTAAATGATTGAAGGGATGGGCGGCCTAGTAGGAATTTTGTCTATACTTAGCCTACGGGAGTTCGGGAAGTGTTGTCACCAAAGTAAACCAAGAACGATATGATGTTCTGAGGCAATGTCCGGCGGTAATATTCTGCAAACGCCAAGGAAAACTTATCCATCATCCGATAGCGGAAATCCATGTCGCTGATGGTTGTATGGTTCAGTGAAGGACGTTACATATTGTAAAAATCTCCTCACGAAGATGAATGGAGAATTACACACCGCAGCCGAGGCTGTGTATGCCGGAAGATGTTTGGCTCGTCTTTACCTCAGAATGAAGTGTAGGTCTTGTTACCGGCGATTAAATAATTTTAGAGAATTAAGGGCCTTTTAAATGATCACTGAAAGCCAAAGTCACTTCGAAAGGAGCGAAAGGGTGAAAAGATTTATTGAAGTTTCACTGCGCCGTCGGCGCCCCGAACTTTGCCGAGCGCGAAGGATATAAATACAGTGAACTCGTCGCGGTATACATTTCGCCGTCGTTGCTGATAAAATGGATTTATCTTCGAACGAAACGAGGCTAGAAAAAAAAATATATAATTTTTATTGTGTCGTTAATAAATTAGTGTACGTGACACCAACGGTTCGAGAGAATTGTGCACATTTTCATTTAATTCTCGATCTCTCGACCTTTCTTTGTTTCAAGCGTGTTTCTGAGGGACATTTTTTGTGCCGTGTTATTAGAACAAATGGAAATTATAAGTAGAGCGGAGTCGTTTGATTATGTTACAGCATATTTTTAGAGGTCGTAGGTCTGCATGGTTCCGCTGTTAACTGCACGTCGCTTCTCAGAGTTTGACACCTCTGTAATTTGCCATGCCGTGCTTATACTTTGGTTAGGTTCGTTTCTATTGCAAGATATGTTTTAAGGCTCTCAGTATTGGCTCTCCAGGGACAAAGATTAAAATATTCCGTGAACATATTGCTTACTTGCATTCTATGTTCTGAGGCCGCAGGTGACGCCGGGCCCGGCTATTTGATTAGAACTGTTTGCAAGCACAGTGCGTTGCACGAATATCATATTTATCTTCGTCCAGCTTTTCTTCAGAGACTGCCGTAGCTTTACTTTGAGAAAGCTATACGTTTTCCTAGAGACGTTCTTATGTTTTTTGCATCAATTTGATCGAGTGCATTCAAAGGAGAAACAACAATTACTACGGGATGAAATTGCGCTGCTCGACGTCCACAGTTGAAATATGAATGACTTTCCATAAATCCAGTGGGTAAGACGGCAACACTGAAAATCACGACCACTAAATTGCCTCGAGACAGACTTGCTTAACCTTTAGGTAAACGTTGGAACAGATATTATTCGAAATTTCAACCTGAAAGCTGAGTATTGATAAACCCCGCGGGTAATGTGGCGGTCGCAGCGCGCGACAAAGCTCAACGCGACAAACTGCTGATTACAGAGGACCCCTCCCTGATGTTCTCAATTGTCAAAGTGGCACGTGACCAGACCCAACCAGGGTCTCTCTTCGCTTGCTCCAGGGGGCAGTAAGATGAGAGACCCTGGGAACGAGGTTGCAAATAACGGTTTGTAAACTTTTTATTTGGATAATCTAGCTATTAGAGAAGATGCGAATACTCCTATTAATGAATTTTCCGCTGTCCCTCTAAAACAACGTGGACTTCAATCGACCAGAGGTAAGCGGGCAATACCCGGAGCACCTTTCGGTATATTTGTCGCGCGGTACTCTTTACGCTTTGTAGCGCAACCATTCTCAAAACTGCTCTATAACACAGATAACACAAAGATTCTTTGAAGAATTACTCTTTCCTTTGCGACTTGCATTATTATAAACTGGCAGTTAAAGGTTAAATTTCATCTTTTACAACTGAAATTGACGCCCTCCTTTGGCACGGAATGGTAAGGAAAGGGTAAATGGCCGCAAATGGGCCTTGCTAGCCCACACACTGCAGATCTAATCCCAGTCTTAGCTGTATTGAACAACTGAGAGTATTCTTCTTTTCCATGAGTGGGATGCTAGTCCATCGTAGTTATCCGCCCCCACCCCCAGCCCACCACTTTGGAGCGAACTACTCTTACAGCAATGAAAGAAGAAAGTAATATAAACAGGAGCCATGATCGGGGACGGAGACCGTAAGTCTTGGGATCCGCGCGCACCTATGATATGGTTCAATTTTTCTATTTTTAGAACAAATTGCGCCATCCTGACGTCACATATCCGCGCGGATCCACGCACATATCGGGGGCTCTCGCGTGGATATTGTCACGTTGCCTGATCAAATGGTGAGAAAGGCGAGATTCTCTTGAAGATTTTTCACAGCGATGGCAGGGAATAAGGCAGGGAATTAGATCCAGGGCTCTTATTTGTAGCTTTATGCTCTAAACTAATGGAAAAGGTGAGATTTTCAGAGTCGAAAACAAGACTTCAATTTCGCGGTGTGAATTAATAACAATATGTGCTCGCGCTTGTTGAACGGGTAAGCTTTTGCGTTTGTTCTGTAAAGAAAAGTTATGAAAGAAAACTTAATCATAACCAAACCCTGTTTTTGATAGTTTCTTATTGCTTCTGTTTGTTTGGCGAGTTTGCAAAAGTTTTTTAAAGGAAACTCTCACGCGTACATAAGTAGTTCATTTGCATAGTGCAGCCCGTACATCTTCAAATCCGAGGCGGTGTTTTCAATTGTGAACAAATCTTGACAAAGATTTCTTTCGTTGTCTTTTGCGCTTAGACTCTGCAACAATTTTCACCAACGCCAAAAGGCTACTAGCATCAGGGGTATTTCTTTAACTTAGTGAAATTTTACACTGCGGAAATAAAATAGACAAGGAGTTTTGATAACTCAACCAACAAAATCGAAATCTTTATTCGAGTACCGTGACTAGTCGGGTTGATTAAAGAAAGCTGATTATTTCTGCTGTATTCACATATTTTCAGCTAAGCTTTTAATATGTTCTGAAACATTTATCTACCTTAAACATATTTAAAAACTAGAGATATTATATGAGTTCGATGTACGTTTTCACACGAAAGTGGGGAAGTCCAATTTGTCGTGTTTTACTGACTGTGCAAACACGCATCGGCGGGCGCTCTTATTCATCGACAACAGACAATTTATTGGATTTTTACTCAAACAAAACTGAGCATAATCTATAGACATAAACTTTATTGTCACTTATTGGGCCTTGATAAAGCATCAAGCGTTGCTTACAATTCAGGCGAAACTCAAACTTGCAATTACTTTGTTTTACTTTTCGGTCGAGATAGACTCTGGCGAAATCCTCGCAAGCGTGTGGCAAGAGGAGGGAAACTTTGAAGTCCTGAAACGGTGCTATATCCAAATATATCCAACTGGTTTTTTGCTGTGTTATGGAAAAGCTGTTAATCTTCGCTCAACATATGTGAAACTTAGAGTGGAGTAATGTAAAAGAAACAGCGGAACACAACTTGGTCAGCGATGTAAACCGGGGCAACTAAATTCGGCACTGTCTTACTTCACTCAAACTGGAGCAGCTTACGACGAAAATACTGAAGCAATATTCCAACAGACATGAACGTATTGTTTTGTGGGCCAAGAGCATCAAACATTTCGGGAATTTCGGACGCCATTTCCCCGCGCTATATCCGCAAAAATCCACGCAGGACGTACGCGCGTGTGCAGCACATGATGGCGCAATTTGTTCTAAAAATGGAAAAATTGTTCCATATCATAGGGACAGCCCCAATACTACAAATGGCGCGCGCTTACGGTCTCCGTCCCCGATTATGGCTCCTGATATAAATTCATCAAACGAGACAAGTCGACCAAAGAAATGTCGTTGAACTAACACGACAAATGTAATCTAGGGCGTCTATTTACATGAAAGTAATGTTTTAAAAGCGCTTTACACCCTGATAAAACATGGGTTTTTGACTAATCAGAGCGTGCGCAGGGTCTTATCTATATTATAGTGGTCATTTATTCGCAAATTACGTTCCATATAATTCTTGACATTTTTCACTCGACTCTTGCGTAGATCTTAAAAGTAAATCCATCGGATAACACAACAAAAAAAATTCCCAGTGGTAAAACATGTGAAGCTTCGTTGACCAATTTTAAAAAGTAATAAATTAAAAAGTGCAACATCTGTGAAGCGCCGATGAGATTTGAACCCATGACCTCCTGTTTGCTAGACAGGCGCTCTAACCAACTGAGCTACGGCGCCCTACATTAGATAACCTCATGTATTATTGTTTATTTGTTTATTTTTTAGATATAAAAAGAAAAAAAAAATTAAAAAAACATTGTAAATACATGTAGTACTAACTTGGTGACATGTCCACTTTCACGCTTGGTAATTTCCAGCAGTACTAAGATAGCTTAATACCTCTTAGGGTGTTCAACCTCAAAAGGTCCACAGCGGGAGCTTTCGTGGTTCCTTTTAGCGTATTGAGCTCAAAAAATTATGACAGGAGATATTGTGTCGTTGTAGAATTGGTACCTCTTAGGGGTCCCTCGGGGACCACCTGGGCTTTGATTGGGCGTTTGAAAGGCGGGGTGGGAAAACTCCAAGAGGTCAGACTCCAAAAATAAAAAGATACCAGAAAGGGTTGAATCCTAGGGTTGGTATGGGAGATGGACGCTCCGGGTCATGAGCTCCTGATCTTGCTTTATTGACGGGACGCAGAAAAATAATCAGTAGAGTTGGACTGGTAACTACACGACTACACAGAACAATAACCATAATAATGAATGTTTACCAGGGAGCATACTTCATCAACGGTGTTCTTCGTTGGGGCCCCGCAACTGTTCTCAGATAAGTTTACACATTTTGCAACAACATTTACACAAATGTCAACATGGAAAAACATAGTATTAATTCCAAGTTTGAAGTGAACTTTTCTCTGCGAAATATTGTTTAAGTGTGGCTATTAAGTGTATTTAGTCAACTGGTGAGGTTCCTTAAAAAACAAGTTCGCATTTAGCGACTATAGGTTCACGCGCCTTGTAGCCACAAGATGGCAGGATTCGACGTCCCGTGGAGAGAAGTCTTAATGTTTTTTTTTTAACTCCCGGCTTCCTACCTTTTTTCTTTTTTTTAAGTTTCTATCTTTATTGGTAGCAAAGATCATTTTTTTTTTTGTTTTCTTTAACTTCCTACCTTGATTTTCTGTTTATTTTTGGACAATGTGGAGATAATTGTAAATAAAATCTGTTTCTGGAAAGAAAAGTAGGGGTCAGCAAGCTCGTTAAATCCAAGCAAAGCTATAGCAGTGGCCATCTGCCCTGTCATTGTTTATTTTAGTACTTAGCGCGCGCAGTTGATGCATGACGTGGCTCACTCTTCATCCTCTCCACACACCGGCGAATTGTTTAAGCAACCTGCCAAAATATTCTTCACCCTCACAGATGTTCTCATCATGCTATACGATAATAGGGGTTAAGGTTATGGATTGCGTGGAATGGATTGGTCAATGTCATCATCTCTCTTTTTCGCCAAATCTTATTAGCAAAACGTATAAAAGAAATTGATTAATTACTCCATTTAAAATACCCTGGAACACAACAAAAAGAATCGAAAAGTTTAAAACGATGGTTTTGTCTTTGGAGAATACAAAAGTTGAAATTGACATTTAACACAAAAACAAACGCTGTCCTTGTTTTGGCGTTAGGCAGAGGATCTCAGTGGGGTTAACCGTCAAATGGCGAAAACATTAACCGTCAACCGTCAAAACCGCAATATTTTTACCGTGAACCGTCAAATGAGCAAGTTCATATTAGCCGTCAAATGTCTCAGATATCCTTAATTAAGAACTAAACGATTGTCTAGGGGCAATATATGCTGTTTATAAAGGAACGTTTTAATATATCACAAAAAGTATGCTTATGTTCAAGTCGTTCAACTTCTAGTCACGGGAGCAGGCGATTAATGCGCGTGGCGGTAATAAAGGTGATGTAATTACGTTAATAAGACAAACATTTGAAGACTAAAGGCATAATATTGAATGCACAAGTTATGGTACTAATTGGATTGTTTAAATATGGACAAATTTGTACCCTTTTATGAAAAATTACAGCCACATTTGCTTCAACCGTCAAAAAACCAATAATGATAACGATCGCGATAATAACGGTTTATTCACATCACATCCGCGCAGTGACTGTATGTTTGAGAAGACCTACTAACATGCAATACAACTAAAAATGAAGCTAACAGGATGGACTCTTGACGCTAACTATATGGAGAACAATTATCAAAACAGAAAGAATCGTCCCCGGGTGGGCTTGAACCACCAACCTTTCGGTTAACAGCCGAACGCGCTAGCCGATTGCGCCACGGAGACTTCCATGGAGGGAATTTGTACGATTTTCTCCCTGCCCCGCCCCCTGCCACTAATTTTTTGTTACCTCTGTCCGTGCCCTCGCGCGATTCCCGCTTACATGAAAGGAAACGGAAAAGACTGCTACGCAGGCTAGCCTGAAATGGAAAACTTTATTTTACGATCGACAAGTTTTTGATTTGTTTGTCAGCGTCAGTAGTTATCGGATTTGGAATCGCTGGAAATATTTCCGTCCTGTTAATAATCAAGAGAACCCAGTCGCTTCAAACCACTCAGAATTATTTATTGGCAAATCTAGCGGCTGCCGATGTTATAAGTCTCCTGTTTTGTGGTTTTTGCCTCATCCCAATGATTAAGGTCCTTCCAGATGGAGCTGTTGGAACTGTTCTCTGTATGTTCTTTGTCGGCTTAAACGTTTCTCTGACTGCTACGCTTGTCTCAGTATTCACGCTTATAATCCTAGCAATAGAGCGGTGTAACGCAGTAGTAAGACGCCTACGGATGTTGCAGCTTACGAGAGAAACGGTTCGATACGCGATTATTGGCACATGGATGGCGTCCCTTGCCTTAAACACACCATTGTTTGTGTACACAAACTACAAGTTCAAGACAGCAGCTTGCCGACAGACGTACAGTCAGAACGCAGAGTTAACTCACATTATCTTCTACATAATTTTTGTTTTCACTCTTCCTTTTCTCGTTATCAGCTTTTGCTATTGTAAACTTGTGAAATCGCTCAATCACAGAAGTGCGGTTACACCGGCCTGTGTGTTTTACCTGCCAGTGTTGTTATTGCCCTTCGCTATTTTCGGCTGGTAAGCCAAACCGTGCGGGCTTTTGGGCTATTGCTGCTTTTCATATGTTCTGTGGTAAATCCATTCATTTATGCATTTCACAGCTCAAATTATCGAGGCGCTTTTAAAACATTACTCAAATGTAAATAGACGCCCTCGATTACATTTGTCCCGTTAGTTCAGCGACATTTCTTTGGTCAACTTGTCTCGTTTGATGAGTTTACATTTCTTTCTTCTTTCATTGCAGTAAGAGTAGTTCGCTCCACGGTGGGGGGTGGGGGCGGATAACTAAGATGGACTATCATCCCATCCGTGGGACAGAAAAATACTCTCAGTTGTTTAATACAACGGAGACTGGGATAAGCTCTGCCGTGTGTGGACTAGCAAGGCACAGGTGCGGCCAGTTAACGTTTCCTTACCATCCAGTGTCAAAGCAGGCCGTCAATTTCACTTCTAAAAGATGAAATTCAACCTTTAACTTCCAGTTTTCAATAAAGCGAGTCGTAAAGGCAAGAGTAATTTTTCAGAGAATCTTTGTGTTATCTGCGTTATACGGCTGTTATGAGAAAGGTTGCGTTACAAAAGCGTTACTGAAAGCGTACACCGCGCCAATACCGAAAGGTGCTTCGGGTATTGCTCCTTTACCGCTGGTCGATTGAAGTCCACGTTGTTTTAGAGGGACAGCGGAAAATTCATTAATAGGAGTATTCGCATCTTCTCTAATAGCTAGATTATCCAAATAAAAAGTTTACAAACTGTTATTTGTACAACAACGGTCCGAAAAAAATCTGCGTTCAAAAACAATTAAAGCTACATATTAGCTAGTAAAATAAAGACTGCTGGAGAATCCGGGTATCTATACCGGTACCTCCCGCATGCTAAGCGGGCGCTGTACCATTTGAGCTAATTCCCCAAAGCGTAAGCATTTAGTTCAATATACAAGTTGCTATAACTTTCGAAAAACCAATGTTTGAGGCATGACCTGGTAATTAGTTTTAAGCTTTTTTCTAAACAATTTACTTAGAATTTCATTTTAGAAAAACAGATAATTTAATAAAATATGTTGCTTTTCATTCTAGTTCCTTGTTATTTAGAACATATGCTATTGATATTGACCAGACATTATTAGAAAGTATACAAGAAACAACTGCCAATAAATAATTTCGGGATAGCTATATTTCAACAAAAATGTCCTCATCATTTGAGAAAGCACGTTAACAATATATACATACATCTTAAAGAATAAAACCAAATCAGTTTCAACAAAGCCAATAAGCGGGTGCTGTTCCTCATTAGGCCAAACTTCTGATAACGTTGTACAAACGTTGTACAAAGGCAGTAATACTTAATAAAACGGCACCGAGATTAATTTGTCTGGTCCGTTAGCTCAGTCGGTAGAGCGTGGTGCTGATAACGCCAAGGTCGTGAGTTCGACCCTCACACGGACCAACTTTTCCTTTTAAGTAAACCAGCTGGAAAATACCATTTTAAGATTTGTAACTGACTGTACTGTGATTTCTCTTTTCCTTTTTTTTTCATTAGTTAATTCCCCCTGATCATTTCAAAACAAGAGGACTAGATCAAAATTACTTTAGATTAATATTTTCCTAGGAGTCGTTGGAAATGTTTCCCGGCCGACAGAAACACTTGGTTAAGTCATATTTTAATCTAGAAGGGCTTCATAGCAGTCACTTGGAATTCTCTGCGCAAAAACAAAAGTGCTTCTTTAAAGAAGAAAGGTATTTGAAAATTTTACAAATAGCAGTAAGTATTTTTAAATGTTCTGAATTCTTTAATGTGGTGTATTTAAATCTCCTCTTTCATTTTCGGTAACACTTGACGAAAACTGGTGAGCAGTTTATCTAAATAGCCTCGCAATAGTTAAGGCATGTGTACAATGTGGAATTAGCTCAAATGGTAGAGCGCCCGCTTCGCATGCGTTTGCTACCCAACATAACACTTTTTTTTTGTCTTTTTGTCTTTTTTTTTTTTTTTTTTTTTTTTGGCATTTCTTTTTTCCTCATCTATCTGCTCATAAAACGCAGGTAGTGTGCCAGAACTTCCCGCGCAAAATTACTGTATTACTCGTCATCAGTATTGACTGTTATTCGGATTCTCCATTTTTTTAAATCAATTTGCCATTAGATATTTGTTTCTCAAGTTATAATTTGAAACGTGCATTGAAATTTTCTGTAGGAAACCGTGAACGCACCATACTCTCAATGTTAAGCAGATTTTCATTGAAAATATGTTTATTGAATAAGATTATTATTTACTTAAATCCTTAAGATGAGCTGGCTCACTGGTGGCGGAGCCTAAGTGCGGCTTCTTGGACACAAGGTGTCATGGCGTCTGTAACAGTGCGCCAAAATCCACAGTGGGAAAAAATGGCGGCTGTACATTTTACCACACTGAATGCATGGCGTACCTGGATTATCAAAGTAGGTATAAATTAATATCTTTGCAACATTTTTCGCTGTATTACATTCATTGTGTACGCTAGGTTTAAAGCTTTAGGAAGTTTTCTGTGTATTTTTCAAGAGCGTTTATTAGGGATATTGAAGCTAAGAATTATTGGTAAATGCACCAGTCGCCATCTTGTTCCCCACAGTGGATTTTTTTGGAGAATTTTTACATAGGTTTCTCCAGTTATCGCAACATCGACATGAAAGCGCAAGCTTATAGCTTAAATTCCATCGTGTTTAATAAGGAATATTCATTCATTCATCGCAGATTCTTAACAAAGCTATCGTTGCCTTCAGTTAATTTTCAATCTTCTTATTTCTGCTCTGCAAACAGGGTGTGAAGAAAATCACACGTGCTTTCATCATGCGCAGCTTTTTGCTTCACTTAAAGGACAACCAACGCAATTCTATTAACATGTTTATACTGCTTTTTTTAAAAGCAGTTTAAAATTCCCTTTTCTGTTTTGATAAGGACTAGATGGAAAACAAAGCAAGCCGTTTTTAAAAAGTTTGATATAAATTTTCATGGTTTAAAAAATTTGTGTAGCAGACCATTTACTTTTGCTTCGGTGAGCCTATTTCGGAGATCCAAAACACACAGTTCGGAACGCGCGCGAGGAAGAAAATAACCCTGACCTGATCTTTTCAACCAAACCAAGCATTGTTCTTTTTCGCTCGTTTCTGATACAATGAAGCTGCTCACGGCAGTGTTCAATGAAAGACCCCCATTGATATATTTATAAACTTGATCTTGAGGCTATATATAGTGTGTGGAATGAATTTTTATTGAAAAGCTACAACTATCAGACAAATTTTAATTTGCAAAATTGAATATCTGTTAAAGATATTAAAGTATCCCATAGAAACAATAATCTGCCGGCCACCGCCCAATGGACTATCAAAATAACTGACACCACTAAGCCTTTGCTATATCTCACCTGACCCAACTTATGGTCAATTTCTTGTACAAAGGCACAATAACTTAATAAAAGACGGCACTGGGGTTAATTTGTCTGGTCCGTTAGCTCAGTCGGCAGAGCGTGGTGCTGATAACGCCAAGGTCGTAAGTTTGACCCTTACACGGACCAATATTTCTTTTAACTAAGTCAAATGGAAAATACTATCTTAAGATTTTCTTCTGATTTATCTGATTTCTCTTTTCCTAATTCCTGACCTTTATTTCAATTAAAAACCTGTTTATATGTATATTTTTTGATCGCCACAAAACAAAAGGACTAGATCAAATTTATCTTTGTCTATAATGTTACTACATGTAGCTGAGAACCCGGGCAGTAGGGTACTTTAGGAATTTCTGGGTGGGGATGTTCCGCTGGAACCCCAGTTAATAATATCCAGTAGTGTTTTAGTGTTATTTTCCTCCCCACCCCCTCCCCCTCCCCGTTCCTCTTTTTGCTCTCGCCCCATGCATTCGCGCGACTTCCCCTTGGCTCTCGCTTTCTCCCGCTAAGAGGAAACGGAAAAGACTACTACGCAGGCTAATTTGAGGCTTTCTTTACCAACTCCACTATTGTCCCGTTCATTGTAGAATTCCCTGAAATGTTTAAAGACATTCTCTTTCCCAGATTCGTTACTTGGTAGCGATTGAAGATCTGTTGAACGTTGAAGTTTGTGCCAAAGCAAATGGCTTGTAACAAATTAAAGTAAGCCTTCCTGAAAGATGTCATCAAAGCAATCAACCTTTAATGCAAAGGGGTAATCAATTTTGTTGTCTATGAATGGCAGCAAACGCAATTTTAAAAAATGATTGAATCGTTCTTCGGAAAATGAAATTGATTAAGAATGAAATCTTGCGAAACTTTTTAATCCAGCTCGGTAGTTGGTACGGCGATGGCAGTTTTTATATTAATTTTGCTTTCTCCAGGGAGAAGAAATTAATTGAAAATGCGCCGATCGTAATCACTCGTCCAAACATGACCGGCCTACATTAGCTCAGCTACCCGCGGGCATGTTATAATTGTAATTTTAATTTGATAACAAATAAAATGTATATATGTATATATGTACGTACGTACGTATGTATGTACGTATGTATGTACGTACGTATGTATGTATGTATGTATGTATGTATGTATGTATGTATGTATGTATGTATGTATGTATGTCACTTAGTATTTATTTCATAGCGCGAAAGATTAAAACAAACAGAGCATTTAATCCACGTGCGAGAATCAGTTTTGTGTTCAGACTGCCATCTACTGCTTCATATATGAAGGGTAAATGTAATTACCGACTGATGTTATAGATCGCCATCGATTCGAAAATAGCCTAAGGTTCAGCTTACTATTATATGCTGTTCTTAGCAAATTTATACCGAGGTTTAGGTCTTTTAGGTTCAGTTCCTATTTGATGATGATGGACAGAAAGTAAAGCTATTTTATTATTTTATTCCTGCAGACGCTTTAATTCACTGATGTTATGTTCCGCTAGAATCACGATTTTAATTTTTTGCTATGTAAGCAAAAGCCAAACACCACACAGGTCCGACTGAGGTTCTCCCAAAGGTGATAGTTTTTAATTGCAAACATACACCCGTATTTACATAAGAAAGAGTTGTTGAATCTGGGAAAATAATGATTTTGAAGAAAAAAACAATCTGGAGAATCCGGGTATCGATCCCGGTACCTCCCGCATGCTAAGCGGACGCTCTACCATTTGAGCTAATTCCCCGCAAGTCGTAACAGCATCGATTTCTTTGGCTCTTTTTTATCACTGGCTTATTGCATGTAAAGAACTGAACGAACGTGCGAAAGAAGAAAAGCGAAGAAAGTAAGCGAAAAAGATACTTCATTCTCACGCGAAAGCTAGGGCTTGCGTTGAACTGTGAAACTCTTCCTTTGATTTGTTTACCATATACAAAGCCTTCTTTGAACATGTTTTAATAAATATCTGCTGCCCTGGAAATGTCTTTTTTAAATGAGCAAAGAAACATTTCCCACCCAAAGAAAGCAAAAAGAGAAACACAAATTTGGCTTGCTTTTGTTTGCGTGCAGTCCTTATCAAAACAGAAAAGGGAGTTTTTTAACTGCTTTAAAAAAAAAGTGGTATAAACATGCTGATAGAGTTGTACTTGGTTGTCCTATTAGTGAAGCAAAAAGCTGCGCATGATGACAGCAGGCGTGACTCTCTTCACACCCTGTTTCCAGAGCAGAAATTAGAAGATTGAAAATTAACTAAAGGCAACGACAGCTTTGCTAAGAATCCGGCTGGAATGAATGAATAAATAATCATTACTTATTAAACACGATGAAATTTAAGCTAGAAGCTTGTGGGTTCATATCGATGTCGCGATAAGAAACCCATCTAAAAATTATCCCGAAAAATCCACCGTGGGCAACAAGATGGCGACTGGTGCATTTACCAATAGTTTTTAGCGTCAAAATCCCTAAGAAACGCTCATGAAAAACGCGCAGAAAACTTCCTAAAGGTTCAAACCTAGCGTACAAAATTAATGTAATACAGCGACAAATGTTGCAAAGATACGATTTTATGTCTACTTTGATAATCCAGGTACGCCATGCATTGTCGTAAAATGTACAGCCGCCATTTTTTCCACTGTGGATTTTGGCGCGCTGTTACAGACGCCATGACACTTGTGCCGAAGAAGCCATACTTGGGTTCCGCCACCAGTGAGCCAACTCTTGTTAAAGATTTAAGAAAATAATGATCGATTTCAATAAATTTATTTTCAGTGGAAATCCGCTTAACATTGAGAATATGGTGCATTCACGGTTTCCTATCGAAAATTTCAATGCACGTTTTAAGCTATAACAATGAAAAACAACTATCCAATGACAAAATTGAGAATCCGAATAACAGTCAATACTGATGATGAGTAATAACGTAATTTTGTGCAGGAAGTTATGGCACACTTCCTGTTTTTTATGAGTAGATAAATGAGGAAAAAAGAACTGTAAACAGAAAAGACAAAAAGACAAAAAAAAATGTTAACATGGGTAGCAAAAATCTTGAATTTGGAGAATCCGGGTATCGATCCCGGTACTTCCCGCATGCGAAGCGGGCGCTCCACCGTTTGAGCTAATCCCCTATTGTATAGATGCCTTAGCTATGACGAGGCTATTTTGAAAAATTGGTTACCAGTTTTCGTCAGGTGTTACCGAAAATGAAAAAGGAAATTTAAATACACCACATTAACTAATTTAGAACAATGAAAAAGACTTATGCTATTTGTAAAATTTTGAAGAAAATAACTTGCCAAATAATAGTAAAAAATCAGTGTTGATCTGAACTTTGTCTTTTGAAGCAAAATAATAATATATGGAGAATCCGGGCATCGATCCCGGTACCTCCCGCATGCAAAGCGGGCGCTCTACCATTATAGCTAATCCCCCGGTTGTTACATGAAATCAGAGTCTTGGATTAAACAAATTACTAGTTTTGGAAGAATATTTGGACGTCTTTGAGAATATTTGGTACAAGCTGTTGTCATAATATTACAACAGAAAAATAACTGCTAAATAATTTAACTGATGCAGCGAAGTCTGCTATTATATTTTGACATCCTTCAATTATGATTAATTTACTTGTCAAGATTACTATAACTTCAGTATCATTACTCTTAAAATACAAGGTGCCATAAAACAGTTCATAAAGAAATCGAGACATGCAAAGAAGTCAAATAAAGAAACGAAAAAGAATGCTTCCGGCCGGGCTCGAACCGGCGACCTTCCGCGTGCGAGGCGGACGTGATAGCCACTACACTACGGAAACCTCGGTGAACCACTAGTAATCTTAAAACGAAGCATTTCTAAACCACGTTAACGTGGTACTATGATCAAATTTTACTCCTTGAATTTCTGGGTGAATCACATGGAAATCCACGAAATATTAAAAACGCCGTTTGCCGCTTGCAAATATCTGCATTAGTTCCGGAGATATTTAAGTTTGAAAAATGTGTAAAATATGCAAATGAAAGACAGCTCAATATTATATCGAATATATAAATAGAGCTATCTTGGTCAATTTGCAGCGGAAACCATTGAACCATTGTTCCCAGGGCAACTAACTGTTGTCCATTCCCCTCCAATCTGATTCAAATATTTTAGTGATTTTCAGCTGGAAAAACATGAAACAAGGCCACAAACACCACCTAACATATTTATATGTTTGCTGGATCATGCAAATGAGGCACCACTGGCAAATATCAAATTGGAACGCCAAAGGTGGCCAGAAAAGCTTTCAATATCGAGGAGGTGTGGACCCCAGCATGTTCCCATGGTAACATAACTGTTTAGCTCATATTGTGGAGCACATGTAGTAGAATCTTACCGCAAAGAATCAAAGATTTCTGATACAAATTGGCTGAGATATCTTTTTCATAAAATTTAATCAAAATTTGGTCGAGTTTATGACGTCATCACTTGGCCAATTTGCATATTTTAAAATCTTGAATATCTCTGGAACGAAAGGAGATCTTTGAAATAGTAAACAGCGTTTTTCTTCTCGTACAGTCTACTTTTTTTGTGCTTTAAAATGGCTTACATACGAAAGATGCGAATTTCATGATATATAGTAGCACTTTAAATGAACCGTCATGTAATTTTTCAGTCGACCCCTGCGTGGACCTTAAAAATAACACTCTTATTGGATAACACAACCTTACAAAAATTCCCTGTTAAGCAATATGTGAAGCTTCGAGAATTAAAAAGTTTGACCCCTCTAAGGCACCGATGGGATTTGAACCCATGACCTCCTGTTTACAAGACAGGCGCTCTAACCA
Organism: Orbicella faveolata; assembly: GCF_042242905.1. Lineage (NCBI taxonomy): Eukaryota > Metazoa > Cnidaria > Anthozoa > Scleractinia > Merulinidae > Orbicella > Orbicella faveolata. The sequence continues at coordinate 7,881,172 of NW_028301564.1, read as the reverse complement.
ACTGAGCTACGGCGCCCTACATTAGAGGGAGAGAGACTTCATGGATTCGAGAAAGAAACATCTGGTAGGCAGGAAAGAGAATTGTGTTCTCCTCATAATAGAATTATTGTTAAAATTAAGAAGTGTGTGTGTTTTTCTTTTCATTATGTGGGGGTAATGATTGTGTTTCTATGTCTGTTTCACTGCTTGGCTTTTTTTTTTTTGCATTCTGATCAGATAAAGGATAAAATTGGTTTCATTTTTTTCAGACATTTGACCAACTGATAGCAATCGTTCGCTTGTTGATAGTCATGATTTTGTGACGTGTGTCAATCGAGACGGGTATGTTCCTTTTTTTTCTTTTTTCATCTTGTAGCTTGTGCCGAGAAAGCAACAAATTTATTTGCGCTTTTGAAATATGTAATTTCTGACGATCGAGGGACGAATTAGTCAGAGATTACTATTCTGACAGCATGATGGAGAGGCTCGCGGGGTGTCCTGGGATGTTTAAGGACTTTTTTGCCTTTGGCGGGAGATTTACGTCATTCTTGATCAGTCAGTCTTCGTGTTCGTCCAAAATCTTATGAAGCTTTGTTTTAACAGCGTCTTGTAAAATGTTCTAGCTTATTGATTTGTACCAGGAGCCATAATCGGGGACGGAGACCGTAAGCGCGCGCCATTTCTAGTACTGGGGCTGCCCCTATGATATGGGAGAATTTTTCTATTTTTAGAGAAAATTGCGCCATCATGTGCGACACACGCGTGTACAATGCTGCGAGGATTTTTGCGGATGTAGCGCGGGGAAATGGCGTCCGAAATTCCCGAAATGTTTGATGCCTTAATTTTGGCCCACATATCAAGACGTTCATGTCTGTTGGGAGTTTACTTCAGTATTTTCGTCGTAAGATGCTCCAGTTTAAGTGAAGGAAGACAGTGTCGAATTTAGTTATGTGCCGCTTTATATCACTGACCAAGTTGTGTTCCTCAGCTTCTTTTACAAGGGCTCCACATCACTCCACTCTAAGTTTTACATATGTTGAAGATTGACAGCTTTTCCAAAACACCCCAAAAAAACTAGTACGATGTATTTGGATATAGCACCGTTTCAGGACTTCAAAGTTTCCCTCCTCTTGTCACACGCTTGCGAAGATTTCGCCAGAGTAAAAAAGAGAGAGTAAAGAGAAGAGTAAAAAAAAAAATAATAATAATAATTGCAAGTTTGAATTTCGCCTGAATTGTAAGCAACGCTTGATGCTTTATCAAGGCCCAATAAGTGACAATAAAGTTTATCTCTGTAGATGCTGCTCAGTTTTGTTTGTGTAAAAACCCAATAAACTCTCTGTTGTCCATGAATAAGAGCGACCGCCGATGCGTGTTTTGTACAGTCAGTAAAACATGACAAATTGGACTTCCCCACTTTCGTTTGAAAACGTACATCAAACTTATATAATATCTCTAGTTTTTAAATATGTTTAAGGTTGATAAATGTTTCAGAACGTATTAAAAGCTTAGCTGAAAATATGTGAATACCGCAGAAATAATCAGCAAAGTTACGATGACGCTTTCTTTAATCAACTGGAATAACGATTTCGATTTTGTTGGTTGAGTTATCAAAACTCCTTGTCTATTTTATTTTCGCAGTGTAAAATTTCACTATGTTAAAGAAACACACATGATGTTAGCAGCCTTTTGGCGTTGGTGAAAATCGTTGCAACATCTCAGCACAAAACACAACGAAAGAAATTTTTGTCAAGATTTGTTGACAATTGAAAACACCGACCTCGGACTTGAAAGTGCATGCGCTGCACTATGCAAATGAGCTACTTGTACGCCTCAGACTTGCCTTTCAAAAACTTTTGCAAACTCGCCAAACAAACAGAAACAATATGATTAAGCATTGTTTGGGAAACTCACAAATTAACTCGATACCAGAGTTAAGAGTTTTCTTACACAACTTTTCTTTACACAACAAACGCAAAAGATTACGCGTACAACTAGCGCGACCAGATATTATTGATTTACAGCGCGAAATTGAAGTAATATTTTGGACCCTGCAAAACTTACCTTTTCCATTAGCTCAGAGCATAACACTACATATAAGAGCCCTGGTTCTTATTCCCTGCCTTATTCCTTGTCATCGCTGTGAAAAATCTGCAAGAGAATCTCGCAACTCTCACCATTTGATCACTCAACGTGACAACATCCACGCGAGAGCCCCTGACATGTGCGTGGATCCGCGCGGATATATGACGTCAGGACGGCGCAATTTGTTCTAAAAATAGAAAAATAGTCCCATATCATAGGTGCTCGCGGATCCCAAGACTTACGGTCTCCGTGCCCGATTATGGCTCCTGCTAAAACAACACAGAACAGCTATTAAAACACCAGCTGAGTTAAGGGAGTGGCAGATTAAAGCATTTGTCTAAAGAGATTACTATATGTCTGGCCTGTTGGTCTAGTGGGATGATTCTCGCTTTGGGTGCGAGAGGTTCCGGGTTCGACTCCAGGACAAGCCCAAATTAATTGTTTTTCTTTTCAAATAATAATTAAAATAAACATAACAGTAATTTTTTTTTTATTTTCCAAATTGTAGGTATGGATGAGACATTCACTCGTTCTTTCCCTCTCTCCGTCGCTTCCTGTTAGAGTTTTCGTGAATCCGCTGATCAATTTAAAGGGAAAAGTAGTCACAGCCCAAGGGAGTCCCGAGCGGCTTTAACACGTGCATTTTCATCCTCAGAGAAAACATCAACGCAACGCTCGTGCTAACATTATCCGCGGGAGAACCGGCTACTATATCTAAAAGTAGTTTGAGAGGAATTACCTTGCTCTCCTGATACCGGCGAAATGTTTAAGCAACCTGCCAAAATACTCTACACCCTCAAAGATGTTCACATTAGGCTATACAAATATAGGGGTTAAGGTTATGGATTGTTTGGACTGATGCGATCATGAAATGGTCGATTTCATCATCTTTATATTTCGCCAAATCTTATTAGCAAAACGTAAACAAGAAATTGAGTAGTTATTCCATTTAAATTACCCTGGAACAAAACAAAATGAACGGAAAAGTTTAAAGCGATGGTTTTTGTCCTTGGGTCATTTGAAAGCTTTCATTTAACACAGAAATTACATTCAACCGTCAACTTATAGCAGAGAGACTTTTGGTTTCTCCGGCTGAAACTCATACATTTCTGGCTACCAATCCACTAACAATCAGTGACATAAGCTTTGTTAAGATCATAGCTCGATAACGTTATTTAAGGTATCGATCCCAACATGAAGTTGCTGAAGGATAAAAAATTAAATAAGCTCAGTTACGTCAACATCTTTCGTTTTTTTCGTTTTGTTTTGTTTTCGCTGACTCAAAATTTTGTAAGAGCCGGCTAGAGTTGGGTAGCAAGATTTAGTCTCATATGAAAAACAATCATGTGTTTCCGGCCGGGCTCGAACCGTCGATATTCCGCGTGTAAAGTGGACGTCATGACCACTACACTACGGAAACCTGTTACGACTGAAAGCTGCCATACTCAGTGGTGTGCTAATCAGGAACTCGTAGTTTCTAGTTTTTTTGATCAGGAAGACAGAAAAAATAAGTCTGCGAAGTACAGCAAACAGTTGAACATTTGCCTACTTCTCACGATGCTCAATATTGAAGTTTTTCAAAAACGATGCTATCCTTGTTTTAGCGTTACCAGAGAATCTCAGTGCAGTTAACCGTCAAATCGCCAAAAAATTAACCGTCAACCGTCAAATGAGCAAGCCAATAGTAGCCGTCAAATGTCTCAGATATCCTTAATCAAGAACTAAACGATTGACTATGGAAAATTTATGCTGTTTAGAAATGAACGTTAATACACCACAAAAAGATACACTTATGCTCAAGTCCTTCAACTTCTAGTTATGGGAGCGGAAGATTAATGCGCGCAGCGGTGAGGTGATGTAATTACGTTAATTAGACAAACAGTCGACGATTAAAGAAGTCATAAGTAATGCACAAATTATAGGACTAATTGGATTACTCAGATACGGGCAAATTTGTACCCTTTTATGAAAAATTACAGCCAAATTTGCTTCAACCGTCAAAAAACCAATAATGATAACGATCACGATAATAACGGTTCATTCACATCACATCCGCGCAGTGGCTGTTTGTTTGAATAGACCTTCTTACATGCAATACAACTAAAAATTACGCTAACAGGATGGATGGATGGAATCCTGACGCTAACTATATAGAAAATAATTATCAAAACAAAAAGAACCGTCCCCGGGTGGGCTTGAACCACCAACCTTTCGGTTAACAGCCCAACGCGCTAGCCGATTGCGCCACGGAGACTTCCATCAGAAAATTTTGAACAATTTTCATCACATTTGGTGCAAGAAATTTTAACTTGCGTAAGGTTTCTGTTACATTATTGTATCTTGCTCGAAAGACGTGAAAAGCGAAAAACCGGGGGAGTTGGTTAGTAACTGTCTTGGCCAATGAGACAACACAAAACAGGTGTTATAGAACCAGTTCGACAGAGAGAAGTAGATTAAGACCTTTGTCAAATGACGTTCAACCATGCTTGGCCTGTTGGTCTAGTGGCATGATTCTCGCTTTGGGTGCGTTGCGAGAGGTGCGGGTTCGACTCCCGGAGAGGCCCTTTGTAACACTCTTTTGTCAATGAACACAACATAATAACGAAGCAGGCAATATTACGATGGTTTTTGTGACGTCACAACGGCCATATGAAACAACGGAACACCTGCCTCCTTTTTTTGCAGACAATTCCAACTGACTACCATAAAACCCTAGATTCAAATATCACTTAACCGACTGTTTCTGTTGGCCGGAAAACATTTCCAACGACTTCTAGGAAAATATTAATCTAAAGTAATTTTGATCTAGTCCTCTTGTTTTAAACCGATGAGGGGGAATAAACTAATCAAAACAAATACAGGAAAAGAGAAATCAGAGTATAGTCAGTTAGAAATCTTAAAATAGTATTTTCCAGGTGGTTTACTTAAAAGGAAAAGTTGGTCCGTGTGAGGGTCGAACTCACGACCTTGGCGTTATCAGCACCACGCTCTTCCGACTGAGCTAACGGACCAGACACATTATCCTTGTGCCGTTTTTTATTAAATACTACTGCCTTTGTACAGGAACGTTGTCAAAAGTTTGGCCTAATGAGGAACAGCACCCGCTTATTGGCTTTGTTCAAACTTATTTGGTTTTATTCTTTAAGATGTATGTATATATTGTTAACGTACTTTCTCAAATGATGAGGACATTTTCGTCGAAATATAGTTATCCCGAAATTATCTGTTAGAAGTTGTTTCCCATTTATTTTATAATCATGTCATAGTTTTTTATTTTTAACTTAGGATAGAGTGCCACTGGTTCGTCAGTTTTTTTCAATGTTATGTGTTACCCTCTGTAAATAAAGTTGTTACTTCCTTACTTACTTACTAATATCAGCCGGTCCATTTTGGTCCATTTTGGTGATTTAACATAAACAATAGCCCTTTTGTTATTAGAAGCGCCGAGTTCTTTTTCGGAAGCTTAGCGAGAAAACTTGTGATCATCGGAAAAATTGTCGGCATGAGGAATTAGCTACCTTGAGGGTGTGAGGACTGTAATTTTTGTTATCACAAGATCAATTTCCATCGGGGGAGCCCAAAGGGACACTTGACCGGCTGTATGAGTATCGGCCAGACTCTCACCAATAAAGTAAGAGTTTTAGGCCTATTCCAAACGTCGTGCCACTGCCGTGCCGAACGAAATTCAAGAACTTAATTTAACTTAAGCACGACAGTTGCACAACGTATATTTTTGTAATCGGCTATTAAGGCATGGCCCGCCTAGATTAGCCTTTCAGTGCTACTTGCGGGCATGCGACTTGGCTTCAAACGGCGTGCTCTTGCAGGGCCGAACTGAATTCATAGCCTGTTATCAGCTTCCGTTGCTTTCTATTATTTAAAATGGTCTTCAGCAAGGCAAACTTCTTCCCATCTTCGGCGACTGAATTAAATTCGACGTTTGAAACCACTGGCGTTATTTTGTCATACCACTACTGGGTCAAATTTATTTGAGTTCGTCACCGCAGTAGCACGACGTTTGGAATAAGCATTAGCTTACAAGTTTGATTGGCAATGTTCGCTTTTATATCGATTTAATTTGGCAAAAGATAAAATGATTTATTCACTTGTGCTAGCATGACAAAGTATTATTAAACTTAAACTTAAACTTAAACGGCCGGGACAAGAAGAGAAGGTGAGGAGGAGTGATTTATGTAATACATTTCTATGTGTTAATAAATTTGGCCTTCATAAATTTTTTGACTTATTTTATCGTTGTGATAATATCAGGCAAGAGAAAAAGCGGTCATTGTGCACGACAGTTCGTTTCTTTGTTTGTCGCGTCCGGAGCAGGCAGCGTAAGTCAAAAGAAAAGAAACAAGTGCGATTTCTAAAAGCCGATTAACGAATTAAGATGCGTTGTTTTTACCTAATTTAAAAGTGAAAAAAAACAAAAACAAAAACAAAAAACAAAAACAAACAAAAACAAACAGCGGCCTCCGAAAGAGCAAAAGTTTACGCAACTCAGTTATCATTAGTGCAAGCAAAATATTGCCAACTGATCGTAGACTTTCTTCGGATTTTTTTTTCATTGCCTGTGGAAAGCGGAGATGATCGTTCACAACAAGTTCAACATTAAGCTTATTTAGCACACTTCCGTAACACGCATCCAGTTTTTGTGCTTCCTATTTTTCAAGTTCCTATGCCTTTCTGTTTGTCTTAAAAAAAGCGTGAACTGTGCTAAGTTTTGAGTTGTTTTTCGCTCGGTAGTTTTCATTGCGTGAAATGAGTAATTTCGTGGAATTTACGTGGCCGTGAAATTCCTCGACACTCGACGAGTCCGAGATCAGAACGTGATGTGTCAAGACACGTGACGTGTCGGAGAGTGCCATGTTCCTGATACGTACGTTGCGGCGTGTCAGGAAAACTCATGGCCTGGGTACGTCATGTGCGGCGTATCAAGGGAAGTCAGGACTCTGATACTTAACGGCATGCGGTTTTAGTTTAATCAGCCAAATTAATTAACGGAGCTTATTTCTCTTTACGCGGAAACTAAAATTTTCGGACGTGCGTTTCGTTTGTTCGTTTCAGAATGTTCAAATATATACAAACAAAAACAACAGCAACAATAACAGAATGCTAAATAGCATTTTTTATCACGTCCGACTACTATTTTATATTCTAGTATTTAAAATCTACTTATCGCAGGGCTCTTTTAGAATACTACCCTGGCTACTGAATGTAAAACCCTTGTTTAAATAAAGTGCTAAAAAAACCACAGTGGAACATCCCTTCTCACCGACCTACGTGGTGGCGCAACTCACCAGTTTCGCAAAGCTTGAGAGCGGAATGCCCTAGGATCGGTTGCATGGGAGGACTTGAACCGGGACACCAAACTCACTTAACGGTGCCGCGTATTTGATGCAAACCATGGAACACTCATAGGAGGCCTCTGGCCGATCTTAAGCTTGAAAAGATTGAATGTTGCAAAATCTATTTATTTAGACCGACTGGTGGTTTTCCATCATTGTGGTTACCGCTGTTAGTCTGAAAGCATCAGCACATGCGTAATTATGGAGGGTGCCTTCAGCGAAATTTACCAACCAATATTTCTTCCAGTTGGGTTTTCAGTAAGATTTCTAAACACAAATCAAATAAATGATTTTCGATTTTTTTTGTTGCGTCACAGTGAAAACGATCTATAAACATTTTATCCGTCTTGGAATTGTTACGTGAATAACATTCAGACGTCTGTGAGCGATTAGACTTTTTATTCTTTGCCGAAAGGGGCGAATCATTCAGACAAGTTCATTATACGTCGTAAGTTATAACGGTCTGCTGAGCATCAGATTGTTAATATTTAAATCAAGTTGCCCGTGACGCGGCCAATTAAGTCAGATATAAAGAGCGGGGCCTTTGAAAAACGTCCTCGAGTGTTGTCCGTGATAAAGACTGGCTTAAAATGTCGATCTGGTCTAGCTCCGGCTTTGCAGTGCTTCCATAATCAAAGCAAGTAGTAACATGAAATCTTTTGGGCGAGAGAATAATGCAGCAAAGTGAAACAATCGGTAAACTTGTCGCTTGTTGAGCATAACTGAATTTTGGTCCAGTATGAATATAAACAGCTTAAGGGGACAGCACACTTCTATTTAATCGTAATTACCTGGCAGCTTTCTTCGAAGTTCCGCAAATATTTTACAGCATTTCCTTCATCTTGCAGCTGTTGTACATTACGATCAGAAAATTTAAGGGGGATGAAAGGGGGGAATAATTCTTTTTCCAGTTTGAAGCCACACTAAATTTCCAACAGAGAAACCAAACAGCAATGGTGATATCATCGATAGCCGCAATGGTGACCCCTACCAGCCGCCCCAGGGTAACGACTTACACACAACAAATTGTACCCGTAATGCCTCCCCCGGGGAGGATTTGTCGCTACTTGGCTTTTTACAATCGTTCAAATCGTATCGCACGAGAAATTTTGAAAGTCCCTTGAGTATTTTTAAGCTGCTGCCGCCATTGTTAAAAAATGGCCATATTAGGTTAATTTTGGGCTGGATAACAAAGCCTTTTGTTAGCAAAATGGACCCGCTTTTCTTGAATATCAAGGAACTAGAATGAAAAGCAACATATTTCTTAAATTATCTGTTTTTCTAAAATGAAATTCTAAGTACATTTAGAAAAAAAAAATAAAACTAATCACCAAGTCATGCCTCTAACATTGTTTTTCAATAGTTATAGTAACTTGTATATTGAACCAAATGCTTACGGTTTGGGGAATAAGCTCAAATGGTAGAGCGTCCGCTTAGCATGCAGGAGGTACCGGGATCGATACCCGGATTCTCCAGCGGTCTTTACTTTACTAGCTAACATGCAGCTTTACTTTTTTTTGAAGGCAGATTTTTTTCGGACCATTGTTGTACAAATAACGGTTTGTAAACTTTTTATTTGGCTAGTTTTCTCTAGCTATCAAGGAAGATGAAAATACTCCTATTAAAGAATTTTCCACTGTCGCTCTAAAACAACGTGGACTTCAATCGACCAGCGGTAAACGGGCAATACCCAGAGCACCTTTCGGTATATTTGTCGCGTGGTACTCTTTTACGCTTTGTAGCGCAACAAATAATAATAATAAATAATAATAACGAATCTTTAGACAGGATTAACCCATCAGTACTATAAAGTACTGTTATCAAAGGGGTCCTGTAAGATTTAAAAATTTAAAAAAGGTAAAAGGTTAAAAAGGCAAAACAAAAAAAAAAACTGCAAAACTGCAAAACTGCTGTATAACACAGATAACACAAAGATTCTTTGAAGAATTACTCTTTTTTTTGCGACTTGCTTTATTGTAGCCTGGCAGTTAAAGGATTTATTAAATCCATTTTGAAATCACTGGTGATCCTTGGAATCTGTTTCGCTCTCAGTGGTGCGATTTATTCACTAATCGCACTATTTTTTGCTCTAAATCGCATCTTTTTCTCAGCCAATGAGAATGGGCCAGTAAAACAAAACAACCAATCAGATTTCAAGATTAGTTTAAAGTAATCAATAAAATTTCAGGAAAATGAAAGGCAAAAAGCCACTGTGTGGAGAATTTTGCAAATACTATTGCCAAAACTTTGTTGTTATTGTAGCTTTTTTTCCAAAAAAAATTGACAAATTTAATTAATTACAGTTTCTGAATGACGATTATGAGCTCCTTTAGGCTGAGGACCTACTTTAATGGAAGTTCCCAACTTTCAGTGTCCATTTTGACGAACATTTTGGCGATTTTTCTTCAACATCTGCTCAAGATCCGTATGATACTGAGTCCAGTAAAACATAAACAAACGAAAACCACACAACAACAAATTCAGAGTCATCTCAAGAAGGTAGATGTTTCCAGGTTTCCGGTAGTTTCAAACGAAGCAACAAAACACCTCAACTCTGTTGTTGTGAATAAACATAGTCAAAATACGCCACACTGCACAAAATAGTGCATGAACGAACGTCTTACGAAGCCGGTGCCAGTCCCGCCGTCTTGGAAATAACTTAAAACAAATGGCGCTGCAAGAACTTGACAACGTCCTGAGTATTGAGTCCCACGCGGAGGTTACAAAAAGAAACGGAGATGATAACGAGCTGGACCCCTTAAAATCATGCCATTGAACGGTATTTAAAAGAAAAAAAATGTACTATCCACTGGGCATCGTGCACTCGAGGGAGTTTCACAACCCAAAAGAAATCGCTCGCAGAATTACACAGGATATGCACCTTCAAATTCCTTCTCCAAAGACAATGAAAAGTCTCAGCCTCAACCACAGAAGAAAGGTAGGCCTTCCATAATTGATTCAGGCGACGAGAATTGCACTCTTACATCTGAAGTAGACTATTTTCGACTTCAGATCAGAACTGCTTGTTTCTTTGTCATGCTCGAATGAGTTTTCGTCACATGACATCGTTTTGCATACTAAATTAGACGTAAAGGCGTTTCCGGTTCCGCTTTTTTTTTTAACAAACCGGCTACTGGAACAATACACCAAAAATCTAACATTTAACGCGATAAAATTGTGCGATTTCAAAATGGATCTAATCAAGTGGCAATTGAACTTCGTGTCGTGCAATTTTGGTCTGAAATTATACTTGTTATTTCAGACCAAATTGCACTCCACTCAGTTCAATTACCATTATTAATTTCATCTTTTAGAACTGACGCCCTCCTTTGGCACGGAATAGTAAGGAAAGGTTAAATGGCCGCAAATGGGCCTTGCTAGCCCACACACTGCAGATCTAATCCCAGTCTCCGCTGTATTAAACAACTGAGAGTACTTTTCTTTTCCATGGATGGGATGCTAGTCCATCGTATTTATCCGCCCACACCCCCAGCCCCCCCCCCCCCCCCCCTTCCCCTTTGCAGCGAACTACTCTTACAGTAATGAAAGAAGAAAGAAATATAAACAGGAGCCATAATCGGGGACGGAGACCGTAAGTCTTGGGATCCGCGCGCACCTATGATATAGGACAATTTTTCTATTTTTAGAACAAAATGCGCCATCCTGACGTCACATATCCGCGCGGATCCACGCACATGTCGGGGGCTCTCGCGTGAATGTTGTCACGTTGCCTGATCAAATGGTGAGAGAGGCGAGATTCTCTTGCAGATTTTTCACAGCGATGGCAGGGAATAAGGCAGGGAATTAGATCCAGGGCTCTTATATGTAGCTTTATGCTCTAAACTAATGGAAAAAGTGAGATTTTCAGAGTCGAAAACAAGACTTCAATTTCGCGCTGTGAATGAATAATAATATGTGCTCGCGCTAGTTGAACGCGTAAGCTTTTGCGTTTGTTCTGTAAAGAAAAGTTATGAAAGAAAACTCTTTACTCTGGTATCGAGTTCATTTGAGAGTTTCCCAAACAATGCTTAATCATAACCAAACTCTGTTTTTGATAGTTTCTTATCGCTTCTGTTTGTTTGGCCAGTTTTCAAAAGTTTTTTAAAGGAAAGTCTCACGCGTACATAAGTAGCTCATTTGCATAGTGCAGCGCGTGCACCTTCAAATCCGAGTCGGTGTTTTCAATTGTCAACAAATCTTGACAAAGATTTCTTTCGTTGTCTTTTGCGCTGAGATGCTGCAACAATTTTCACCAACGCCAAAAGGCTACTAACATCATGTGTATTTCTTTAACATAGTGAAGTTTTACACTGCGAAAATAAAATAGACAAGGAGTTTTGATAACTCAACCAACAAAATCGAAATCTTTATTCGAGTACAGTGACTATTCGAGTTGATTAAAGAAAGCTGATTATTTCTGCTGTATTCACATATTTTCAGCTAAGCTTTTAATATGTTCTGAAACATTTATCAACCTTAAACATATTTAAAAACTAGAGATATTATACGAGTTCGATGTACGTTTTCACACGAAAGTGGGGAAGTCCAATTTGTCATGTTTTACTGACTGTACAAAACACGCATCGGCGGGCGCTCTTATTCATCGACAACAGACAATTTATTAGATTTTTACACAAAGAAAACTGAGCATGATCTACAGACATAAACTTTATTGTCACTTATTGGGCCTTGATAAAGCATCAAGCGTTGCTTACAATTCAGGCGATACTCAAACTTGCAATTACTTTGTTTTACTTTTCGGTCGAGATGGACTCTGGCGAAATCCTCGCAAGCGCCTGTGGCAAGAGGAGGGAAACTTTGAAGTCCTGAAACGGTACTATATCCAAATATATCCAACTGGTTTTTTGTTGTGTAATGGAAACGCTGTTAATCTTTGTTCAACATATGTGAGACTGAGAGTGGAGTAATGTGGAGCTCTTGTAAAAGAAGCAGCGGAACACAACTTGGTCAGCGATATAAAGCGGGACAACTAAATTCGGCACTGTCTTACTTCACTCAAACTGGAGCAGCTTACGGCGAAAATACTGAAGCAAAATTCCAACAGACATGAACGTATTGATTTGTGGGCCAAGAGTATCAAACATTTCGGACGCCATTTCACCGCGCTATATCCGCAAAAATCCACGCAGCATGTACGCGCGTGTGCCGCACATGATCGCGGAATTTTTTCTGAAAATAGAAAAATTGTCCCATATCAGAGGGACAGTCCCAATACTACAAATGGCGCGCGCTTACAGTCTCCGTCCCCGATTATGGCTCCTGATATAAATTCATCAAACGAGACAAGTCGACCAAAGAAATGTCGTTGAACTAACGCGACAAATGTAATCCAGGGCGTTTATTTACATTAAAGTAATGTTTCAAAGCGCTTTACACTCTGATAAAACATGGGTTTTTGACCAATCAGAGCGTGCGCAGGGTCCTATCTATATTATAATGGTCATTTATTCGCAAATTACGTTCCATATAATTCTTGAAATTTTTCACTCGACTCTTGTGTAGATCTTAAAAGTAAATCCATCGGATAACACAACCAAAAAAATTCAAAGGGGTGCAATATGTGAAGCTTCGTTGAGCAATTTTCAAAAGTAATAAAAAATTAAAAAGTGCAACAACTGTAAGGCACCGATGGGATTTGAACCCATGACCTTCTGTTTACTAGACAGGCGTTCTAACCAGCTGAGCTACGGCGCCCTACATTGGATAACCTCGTGTATTATTGTTTATTTGTTTATTTTTTAAAAAGAAAAATAAAAAAAATAAAAAAAAAAACATTGTTAATACATGTAGTACTAAGTTGGTGACATGTCCACTTTCACGCTTGGTAATTTCCAGCGGCACTAAGATAGCTCAATACTTCTTAGGGTGTTCAAGTACCTCAAAAGGTCCACAGCGGGAGCTTTCGTGGTTCCTTTTAGCGTATTGAGCTTAAAAAAAATTATGACAGGAGATATTGTGTTGTTTTAGAATTGGTACCTCTTAGGGGTCCCTCGGGGACCACCTGGGCTTTGATTTGGCGTTAATTTGAAAGGCTGGGTGCGAAAACTTCCAGAGCTCAAATTCTAAAAATAAAAAGATACCAGAAAGGGTTGAATCCTAGGGTTGGTATGGGAGATGGACGCTCCGGGTCATGAGCTCCTGATCTTGCTTTATTGACGGGACGCGGAAAATTAATTAGCGGAGTTGGACTGGTAACTACACGACTACACAGAACAATAATCGTAATAATACATGTTTAGCAGGGCGCATACTTCATCAAAGGTGTTCTTCATTGGGGCCCTGCAACTGTTCTCAGATGAGTTTACACATTGTGCAACAACATTTACACGAATCTCAACATGGAAAAACATAGTATTAATTCCAAGTTTGAAGTGAACTTTTCTCTGCCAAATATTGTTTAAGTGGGCCTACTAAGTGAATTTAGTCAACTGGTGAGGTTCCTTAAAGAACAAGTTCGCATTTAGCGACTATAGTTTCACGCGCCTTGCAGCCACAAGATGGCAGGATTTGATGTCTCGTGGAGAGAAATCTTGAATTTTTTTTTTTAACTGCCGGCTTCCTACCTTTTTTTTTTTTAACTTTCTGTCTTTATTGCTAGCAAATATCATTTTTTTCGTTTGTTTTCTTTAACTTCCTACCTTGATTTTCTGTTTATTTTTGGACAATGTGGAGATAATTGTAAATAAAATCTGTTTCTGGAAAGAAAAGTAGGGGTCAGCAAGCTCGTTAAATCTAAGCAAAGCTATAGCAGTGGCCATCTGCCCTGTCATTCTTCATTTTAGTACTTACCGCGTGCACTTGATCCATGACGTGGCTCACTCTTCATCCTCCCCTGACACCGGCGAATTGTTTAAGCAACCTGCCAAAATATTCTTCACCCTCAAAGATGTTCTCATCATGCTATACGATAATAGGGGTTGAGGTTGTGGATTGCTTGGAATGGTTTGGTCAATGTCATCATCCCTCTTTTTCGCCAAATCTTATTAGCAAAACGTATAAAAGAAATTGATTAATTACTCCATTTAAAATACCTTGGAACACAACAAAAAGAATAGAAAAGTTTAAAACGATGGGTTTCTCGTAGGAGAATACAAAAGTTGAAATTGACATTTAACACAAAAACAAACGCTATCCTTGTTTTAGCGTTCGGCAGAGGATCTCAATGGGGTTAACCGTCAAATGGCCAAAACATTAACCGTCAACCGTCAAAACCGCAATATTTTTACCGTCAACCGTCGAATGAGCAAGCCAATATTAGCCGTCAAATGTCTCAGATATCCTTAATTAAGAACTAAACGATTGTCTAGGGGCAATATATGCTGTTTATATAGCAACGTTTTAATATATCACAAAAAGTATGCTTATGTTCAAGTCCTTCAACTTCTAGTCACGGGAGCAGGCGATTAATGCAGGCGGTTGTAATAAAGGTGATGTAATTACGTTAATCAGACAAACATTTGAAGAGTAAAGACCCAATATTGAATGCACAAATTATAGTACTAATTGGATTATTCAAATATGGACAAATTTGTACCCTTTTATGAAAACTTACGGCCAAATTTGCTTCAACCGTCAAAAAACCAACAATGATAACGATCACGATAATAACGGTTTATTCACATCACATCCGCGCAGTGGCTGTTTGTTTGAGAAGACGTACTAACATGCAATACAACTAAAACTGAAGCTAACAGGATGGACTCTTGAAGCTAACTAAATAGAAAACAATTATCAAAACAGAAAGAATCGTCCCCGGGTGGGCTTGAACCACCAACCTTTCGGTTAACAGCCGAACGCGCTAGCCGATTGCGCCACTGAGACTTGATTTTCATCAAGTTGAATTGTGTGGATGAAATTTTAACTTGCGTAAGGTTTTTGCTACATTATTGTATCTTGCTCGAAAGACACGAAAAGCGAAAAGCCAGGGAATTTGGATAGTAACTGTCTGAGCCAATAAGCCAACAAATAACTGGTATTATATAGTACCAGTTCAATAGAGAGAAGTAGGTTAAGACTTTTCTCAAATAAATATTCAACCACGTTTGGCCTGTTGGTCTAGTGGCATGATTCTCGCTTAGGGTGCGATAGGTCCCGGGCTCGACTCCCGGAGAGGCCCTTTTAATACTCTTTTATTGATGAACACGACATCAAAATGAAACAAGCTACGATGGCTTATGTGATGTCACAAATGCCATATGAAACAGTGAATTACCTTCCCCCTTTAAAACAAATTTCTTTTATTTTTGTGCAAACAATTCTAACTGACCACAATGAAGCCTCTTTATATCAGAATATGGCTTAATCAAGTGTTTCTGTTGGCATCAATATTTTTCAAACCGGTACTTTCCAGCCCCCGGGAGGGGGGGAATACTGCCGTATATAGGGCTATATAGGTAAGTGCCGCAGTAAAGGGTATGGTTTTCAAGCAGTTTACTCTAGCATAGTGTATATAAACCAGAGCGTTTGGGTCTAGAATAGAGTATCATTTGTCACGAAACTGACCAGTTGGTTGAAGATTTTATCTAAAGTAAGGAAACCAGGAATTGCCACTCAAAAATATAAAAAAACTGAAATTGGCAAGTTTAAATTTTTGTAACTCAGCCTCAACGGCGTCGAAAGATGACTATCATAAAACACTACTGGATATTATTAACTGGGGTCCCAGCGGAACATCCCCAGCCAGAAATTTCTAAAGTACCCCCCTCCCCGGGTTTTCAGCTACATGTAGTAAAATTATAGACAAAGGTAAATTTGATATAGTCCTTTTGTTTTGTAGCGATCAAAAAAAATCTATAAAAACAGGTTTTTAATTGAAATAAAGGTCAAGAATTAGGAAAAGAGAAATCAGATAAATCAGATAAACATCTTAAGATAATATTTTCCAGTTGACTTAGTTAAAAGAAATATTGGTCCGTGTGAGGGCCAAACATACGGCCTGAGCTAACGGACCAGACACATTGACCTCAATGCCGTCTTTTATTAAGTTATTCTGCCTTTGTACAAGAAATTGACCATAAGTTCGATCAGGTGAGATATAGCAAAGGCTTAGTGGTGTCAGTTATTTTGATAGTCCATTGGGCGGTGGCCGGCAGATTATTGTTTCTATGAGATACTTTAATATCTTTAACAGATATTCAAATATGCAAATTAAAATTTGTCTGATAGTTGTAGCTTTTCAATAAAAATTCATTCCACACACTATATATAGCCCCAAGATCAAGTTTATAAATATATCAATGGGGGCCTTTCATTGAACACTGCCGTGAGCAGCTTCATTGTATCAGAAACGAGCGAAAAAGAATCATGCTTGATTTGGTTGAAAAGATCAGGTCAGGGTTATTTTCTTCCTCGCGCGCGTTCCGAACTGTGTGTTTTGGATCTCCGAAATAGGCTCACCGAAGCAAAAGTAAATGGTCTGCTACACAAATTTTTTAAACCAAGAAAATTTATTTCAAACTTTTTAAAAACGGCTTGCTTTGTTTTCCATCTAGTCCTTATCAAAACAGAAAAGGGAATTTTAAACTGCTTTTAAAAAAAGCAGTATAAACATCTCAATAGAGTTGCGTTGGTTGTCCTATTAGTGAAGCAAAAAGCTGCCCATGATGACAGCACGTGTGAGTCGCTTCACACCCTGTTTGCAGAGCAGAAATAAGAAGATTGAAAATTAACTGAAGGCAACGATAGCTTTGTTAAGAATCTGCGATGAATGAATGAATATTACTTATTAAACACGATGGAATTTAAGCTATAAGCATTATTATTACCAATAATTCTTAGCGTCAATATCCCTAATAAACGCTTGTGAAAAATACACAGAAAACTTCCTAAAGCTTTAAACCTAGCGTACACAATGAATGTAATACAGTGACAAATGTTGCAAAGATATCAATTTATGCCTACTTGTATAACCCAGGTACGCCATGCATTTAGTGTGGTAAAATGTAGAGCCGCCATTTTTTCCCACTGTGGATTTTGGCGCACTGTTACAGAAGCCATGACACCTTGTGTCCAAGAGGCCGCACTTAGGCTCCGCCACCAGTGAGCCAGCTCATCTTAAAGATTTAAGTAAATAATAATCGCATTCAATAAATATGCTTTCAATGAAAATCTGCTTAACATTGAGAGTATGGTGCGTAATTTACGGTTTCCTACAGAAAATTTCAATGCACGTTTTAAATTATAACGTGAAAAACAAATATCTAATGACAAATTGATTAAAAAAAAGTTGGAGAATCCGAATAACAATCAATACTGATGATGAGTAATACAGTAATTTTGTGCAGGAAGTTCTGGCACACTACCTGCGTTTTATGAGCAGATAGATGAGGAAAGATGAACTGCAAAAAAAAAAAAAGACAAAAAGACAAAAAGAGATGTTATCATGGGTAGCAAACGCATGCGAAGCGGGCGCTCTACCATTTGAGCTGATTCTCCATTGTACAGATGCCTTAACTATTGCGAGGCTATTTTGATAAACTTCTCACCAGTTTTCGTCAAGTGTTACAGAAAATGAAAGAGGAGATTTAAATACACCACATTAAAGAATTTAGAACATTTAAAAATACTTACTGCTATTTGTAAAATTTTCAAGAAAATAGCTTGCCAATTAAAAAGTCATAGACAAGTGAAAGCAAACGATATAATCTCCCGACGTTTCAGCGACCTCATGACGCCATTATCAAGGGTACAAATGAGAATTAAATTAACAAATGCGAGTTCAAGAGTTACAACTAATTAACATAGCGGAGGTGGCTGCACAAATACTTTAGCACGGATAGAATCCGTTTCCACGTTCAAACTCGGTGTTAATCGTTTGATGTAAAGCATCTCGTTGACAAGACAATCGAATTTGTTCATGCATTTCTTGAGAACTTTGAAACAGCTGAGGAGTTCCCCAGGGACAGCACCCGCGTGGTCGTTGTCGTTGTAATTAGTTATAACTCTTGAACTCGCATTTGTTAATTTAATTCTCATTTGTACCCTTAATAATGGCGTCATGAGGTCGCCGAAACGTCGGGAGATTATATCGTTTGTTTTTACTTGTCTATGTATTACTAAATCATTGTTAAAACGAATTAAAAAGGCACTCTTGATCTAAATTTTGTCTTTTGGAGTAAAATAATATACGTGTAGAATCCGGGCATCGATCCCGGTACCTCCCGCATGCAAAGCGGGCGCTCTACCATTTGAGCTAATCCCCCGATTGTTACATGAAAAACGGAGTCTTAGATAAAATAAATTACTAGTTTTGGAAGAATTTTGGAACATATTTAAGCATATATGGTACAAGCTGTTGTCATAATATTGCAACAGAAAAATGACTACTTAATAATTCAACTGATGCAGAAAAGTCTGCTATTATACTTTCACATCGCTCAATTATGGTTAATTTACTTGTCAAAATTACCATTACTAGAGTATATTTTCACCCTCAAAATACAAGATTGCATAAAACAGTTCATAAAGGAATCGAGCATGCAATCATAAAAGCACTGCCGAAGTCAAATAAAATCAAAGAGCTCTGTGAGCAAACTCGTGAATTGAACAAATGAATTAAAACATTTCCTGGATTATGTTTAATGTTGTTTGGTTTAGGGAATGTCGTGGTTGATTTTCATATTAATTGTACGAGCAGTAGTTCAGTGTTCGCTAATAAGGTACCAAGGAAACAAAGTAACACTTGGATAAGAAGGCATTACAACTGAAACGATCATGCTCGTACATTTGACAAGGGTGGACGATGTCATGTGTTTTAAACACTTATCATTTTTGTTTCTGGTTCACCAAGAAATAGTTGGCAGTAAATGTGGGTGAAAAGTGAACATCGGAAATATTGAAAAATCAAGGCAATACTGTCTTAATGAAAACATTAATCATTCTCTCTTTATCAAATGAGATAAACAGACACGAGTTTTGAGTTTTGTTGCAAAATGGCATTTTCAGGTTCTGCTTATAAGGACGTACAAGGACACTTTCATGACATTTTCGATGGAAGTTTCCGATGTAAGGATTTCGTGAAATGCAAAGTCTAGGCGATATTTTCATTTCAACTTGCGACAAGGCGTAAACGTAAACGAGCATACAAAAGGTTTAACTAGTATCTTTCAGTCTTTTCTCAGCTCTGCAAACAGTAAACTACACATAGTAGCTACTTTAAAAAGTAGTGAAAATCAAATAGCCTCTTCAACTCGCAGTTTTCTCTTTAGCGGCCGCTCGAGAGAACAACTAAAATGGCATCACGTGATCAGTGTTTTGCAAACCGCAGAGCCACAAGAAACATTGTCACGTGGCCAGAATTTTTGAACCGCAAACTAAAACCAACGGTCTGTGAAGCGGGCCGAAAAAAAGCCCTTGTCCACGGACGTCTGAGATGGATAGTAATTTCCTCGCGTGCGACAAATAATTCAGGGCAGTGAAAGAAAAATGAAAGTTGTAAATAAAAAAGATGACAAACACAAGTCAATTATTTTGAGATAAATCGTATTTCAACTGTGCTAAATTAGGACCCACTTAGTTCTTTTCTCAGGAGTTTTATAGTAGCTGAATAAAACTAAAACAAAATGTATTTGAACGAAGCGAATAAACTAAACAAACACGGCTACGGAGGTCGCCGTCATTAAATATACAGAAATCCACGGTGAAAAAATACTATTAACTTTAAAACTCAAAAATTCACAAGAAAGGTAACCAAATGGAAGAAAGATGACAGGAAGTTCAATAACAATAAAGCTTCATTCAAAATGAGGCAAAAAACAAAAACTATCTAAAAGCAAAAAAAATGTTCAAAATTTCGCAGACGTGCTTCGCTGCGTGACAGCATGTTCAAATTAATTCTTCACGCTAAAGCGAAAGCTTGAGTTTTTATCGGCCGTGGCTTTAGTCGTCATTCAAAAATTTGAATTAAACTTCGAAGTAATACTGTACATTACCGCTTTTGTTTTCTAAAGTCCAGGAAGCTGCTTTAAATCCGCGATCTGTACTCAAAACCCACTTGAAGGCGCACCGACTTTATAAACACAAGGTTGTATTTACCTTCAAAAGCATCCTTAATTTCCGTGTCAGAATTTTCTGGCCCCAAAACTATGGCTTTGACTCCTTTCTCGTTCAGGCTGGACACCTGGTCTTCCATCAAGGAAATCAACGAAAAAATAACAAGACAAATTGTCTCAACAACTTCTCTTTCACCATGTTCAAAAAAGTCCAACACAAACGGCCTAATGTGGAATGTTAAACTCTGTTCAGATCCAGTCGGTGATTGCGACGACTAATGTATCCTTCAACTACTACGTTGATTCACTCCGATTTCTTCGAAACCAAGCTTCTTGAACAAAACATCTTGTTTCATCTTCCCTGTTTTGTATGTAGCTTGCGAAGAGCCCCGGTGCAAAACGTGTCATGAAGACCTTCCCTCAAAACAAACGTTGCGACTCTATTTGCCGACGAATGAACACATGTGACCTCTAAGTTTTAAGAGGCTGTCTCTGCAAGAACCGACCACTGATTTTACGTCGAAAATTCGATTTTTCTCATAAGCTGGGATTTCGAAGCCCTTATCTAGTCAATCACTAAAATTATTTTTATTCGATTAAAAATTCTAATTGAAGTTTTCTAGGATTGATTGAAGTTCGGTCCGCTGGACACAAGTTTCATGCCTGCCGAAACTGGAGAAGTAGCACATATTGCCGGCGCTCTAAAAAAAATAATATTCGCTCAAAAGTCCCAATTCTTTTTCTCAACTATAGATGTATCATAGCAGTTTGTTTAGCCATGTTGCAATTACAATTCAATGTTGCTCCTTTAACGGTTAAAAGAAGATTTTCTACCCGTTGAATCGAGTTTTGAACCAAACCTCAATCCTCCCTTGGCTGCCCGGATCACCGCTTACTGTTCAGGTATGTGTGCCGAGAGTTGTCCAAAAGAGTACTTCTACAAACCTTTCAAGAGGAGTCTACGTGATTAAACCGGCTTCGAGAAAAACAATGGTCAGTAATACAAAGAACATCGAAGTATGTGACGGTCAGACACGCTCGACACAGATGAGGAACGTATTGAATGTACTTTATATACAAACCCTGCAGCTGGAAGGAAAAGCTGACACTTTTAATGCTACCTAGGTTTCAAGGATCGCTACAAAGGACCAAATCTTTAATCTTGAATTTATCGGAGCAATTTACGAAGGCGAGTGTGTTAGTTACTCACTGAAATATTTTCAAAATTTCCTGAACTTTAAGCGGTCGTTAGTTTTGAAAACCTAGCAGGGAGAAAAATTTTCTTATTGTTTTAAAGAAAGGGCCATTTCTACTTTCTATTCATGTAGTTCGGCAGTTTCAAACAGGTGCCACATTTTTAAAACGTGTCTTGAAAGTAGAGCTATTTTCGCGTTTGGTTCAAAACTCGATTTAACGGGTAGAAAATCTTCTTTTAACCGTTGAAGGAACAACATTGAATTATAATTGCAATATGGCTAAACAAACTGCTATGATACATCTATAGTTGAGAAAAAGAATTAGAACTTTTGAGCGAATATTATTTTTTTTAGAGCGCCGGCAATATGTGCTATTTTTCCAGTTTCGGCAGGCATGAAACTAGAAAACTTCAATTAGAATTTTTAATCGAATAAAAATAATTTTAGTGATTGACTAGATAAGGGCTTCGAAATCCCAGCTTATGAGAAAAATCGAATTTTCGACGTAAAATCAGTGGTCGGTTCTTGCAGAGACAGCCTCTTAAAACTTAGAGGTCACATGTGTTCATTCGTCGGCAAATAGAGTCGCAACGTTTGTTTTGAGGGAAGGTCTTCATGACACGTTTTGCACCGGGGCTCTTCGCAAGCTACATACAAAACAGGGAAGATGAAACAAGATGTTTTGTTCAAGAAGCTTGGTTTCGAAGAAATCGGAGTGAATCAACGTAGTAGTTGAAGGATACATTAGTCGTCGCAATCACCGACTGGATCTGAACAGAGTTTAACATTCCACATTAGGCCGTTTGTGTTGGACTTTTTTGAACATGGTGAAAGAGAAGTTGTTGAGACAGTTTGTCTTGTTATTTTTTTCTTTGATTTCCTTGATGAAAGACCAGGTGTCCAGCCTGAACGAGAAAGGAGTCAAAGCCATAGTTTTGGGGCCAGAAAATTCTGACACGGAAATTAAGGATGCTTTTGAAGGTAAATACAACCTTGTGTTTATAAAGTCGGTGTGCTTTCAAGTGGGTTTTGAGTACAGATCGCGGATTTAAAGCAGCTTCCTGGACTTTAGAAAACAAAAGCGGTAATGTACAGTATTACTTCGAAGTTTAATTCAAATTTTTGAATGACGACTAAAGCCACGGCCGATAAAAACTCAAGCTTTCGCTTTAGCGTGAAGAATTAATTTGAACATGCTGTCACGCAGCGAAGCACGTCTGCGAAATTTTGAACATTTTTTTTGCTTTTAGATAGTTTTTGTTTTTTGCCTCATTTTGAATGAAGCTTTATTGTTATTGAACTTCCTGTCATCTTTCTTCCATTTGGTTACCTTTCTTGTGAATTTTTGAGTTTTAAAGTTAACAGTATTTTTTCACCGTGGATTTCTGTATATTTAATGACGGCGACCTCCGCAGCCGTGTTTGTTTAGTTTATTCGCTTCGTTCAAATACATTTTGTTTTAGTTTTATTCAGCTACTATAAAACTCCTGAGAAAAGAACTAAGTGGGTCCTAATTTAGCACAGTTGAAATACGATTTATCTCAAAATAATTGACTTGTGTTTGTCATCTTTTTTATTTACAACTTTCATTTTTCTTTCACTGCCCTGAATTATTTGTCGCACGCGAGGAAATTACTATCCATCTCAGACGTCCGTGGACAAGGGCTTTTTTTCGGCCCGCTTCACAGACCGTTGGTTTTAGTTTGCGGTTCAAAAATTCTGGTCACGTGACAATGTTTCTTGTGGCTCTGCGGTTTGCAAAACACTGATCACGTGATGCCATTTTAGTTGTTCTCTCGAGCGGCCGCTAAAGAGAAAACTGCGAGTTGAAGAGGCTATTTGATTTTCACTACTTTTTAAAGTAGCTACTATGTGTAGTTTACTGTTTGCAGAGCTGAGAAAAGACTGAAAGATACTAGTTAAACCTTTTGTATGCTCGTTTACGTTTACGCCTTGTCGCAAGTTGAAATGAAAATATCGCCTAGACTTTGCATTTCACGAAATCCTTACATCGGAAACTTCCATCGAAAATGTCATGAAAGTGTCCTTGTACGTCCTTATAAGCAGAACCTGAAAATGCCATTTTGCAACAAAACTCAAAACTCGTGTCTGTTTATCTCATTTGATAAAGAGAGAATGATTAATGTTTTCATTAAGACAGTATTGCCTTGATTTTTCAATATTTCCGATGTTCACTTTTCACCTACATTTACTGCCAACTATTTCTTAGTGAACCAGAAACAAAAATGATAAATGTTTAAGAGCCAGTTCCTGTAAATACCGAGAATGAGATGACAGTCGCGAAATTGTCTATTTCTTCATATTTTGCCCAAATAACCTCTATAGTGTGTTGTTTTCCAAAATACCATTCAAAGGTCCTGAAGCGCTTTAGTTTTTTCGAAATCGAGGAAAGTTTGAAAATCGCCATTTTAGCTGCATGACAGCGCCGAAAATGGCCGAAAATTGTGCATTTTCTTTTCGCTCGTACTGATCAACGTGATGATATCTACCAATATACTCTGGGTAGCTCATAGTGCATGTCTCGTTGTTTCTAAAGCATTAATTTGATTAGTAAAAGCTTCAGGTTTAATAATATTTTAGGCCGATAGAAGTACCTTCATCGAAGCTCGTGAGCGAAATGGCTAATTTTAGCTAATTTCAATACCATCAAAAGCTCACTGGTACATTGAATTTGAACTCGAAACTAAAATTTTCTGAAAGCCCATACTCAATATTATGTTGTATGAAAGTCTCTTCCGCGGCCCGGAAAAACTTATCCGTCGAGAGACATAAACGTGTGGTACATTTGTGTAAATTCGTCATTCGCGAAACCAACATGGAACTTGGCCAGCTACCTTCATCAAGAACAAAAATAAGCGAATGGAAACCTTTTTCGTCAATAAGGATACTTGTAATCTGTTTTTTTTTCCTTTTAGATTGACCAGATGATTAGCTTTCGCAAACATTTCCAGTTAAATCAAAATAGACGCTGCTTTTGGTACATTTTAATGTTATGCAAATTTATTTCGATCACCGGCACGTGCATATCGCCCGAAACTGATTTTCCTTCCGCCTACTGTATGTTTCTTTTTGAAGGTTACAACTGTAGCACACATTATTCGTTCAATATCGGCAGTTTAACTTTTGTGGAACACCCATGGCCACAGCCGAGCTTGTCTTTAAGTAAAAATAAACATTTTGAAACGTGAAGTTTGAGTAAACAATCGGTTACAGTTGCATCCATCATGTTTGGCGTAAATATTCGAACACAACCATTTCATGTAAACAGGTACACTTTACTTTAAAAACAACCGCCTCATCGCAGCATTTCTTGGAATCCTGGCCTGAGACCAGGTAATGCCGTTAACAAAGCGCGAGCAGTTGACGAAACTTCATGATCAACTGTCGAAGCGTTGTACTTGTGGAATAAGCAAGATGATTCAAGTTTTGTATTTCTAACCCGTGTGCTTGCAATTCTTATGGATACAATTGCCCCTGTCTGTTACCACCACATTTATAAATGAATCTTTCGTTTCTTTAGCTAATATGGTACATACCTCTAAATAAAACACATACTGTGACATCACTTTTCTTGGGGTGTCCCAACAGTCGTCCGCGGCCACTTACAAAACGTAAGCAGCAAGACAGTAAAACCACAGAGGCTTCTTCGTCAATCGCACTACGCTGTCCAGATTTCTTTCTTACAAAGTTTCCAGACTGCGGTTTTTTTTTAAATTCCAAGACTGCGCCGTTCTGTTGGCCAGTCCGAATAATTGTCATGGTGTTAGTTGAGTAATTTCTTGACTTTGTTTGGTGGTCCCAGTTCAGACCATCCGGCAAATGAGGATTGCGTGACAAACGGCCACTTGCAAAGTGTCCAAAGTGGGTGAAGATGGCGGCGAGTAAAACTGTTTGCTCGTGCAAGTAACGTGGTTCGCACTGTCAGCCTAAATAAACATTTTTGGACGAAATTGAAGGATTTAGGGGGAAGGGGGTGTTGTTTAATTCCGCAAGAGGACAGAACTCGACGAACTGACAGAGCCGTGCGCGGGTCCTGCTGTCACGGCATGTCTACGTAGATTAATGGAAAGTATTACCGCGTTCACAAAAGTTGTGCAAACACCTTTCCTCTTTACCTTTAAAATACATGTTTGTCGTTCGTACTTTTTGAATAGAAATGCACCGGTGATAGGGTTGGAATACAAAAAGGACAAAGGAGACCTAGAGGGCATCAGATCTTAGATACGCGGTGTGAGTTTAGATACATATTGTTACGAAAAGTTGTCTAAGTCTAGTTCTAGAACAATCTAGAGCCGGAAGTCATTCAGCCGTGACCAATTTATATAAGAACATTCCAGAACATTCTGATCCTTATGTAATTACTCAGATTAGAAACTGTGTCAAACTACTTAATTTAGCTCTTAATAGAAGTTACTAGAACTATAAGCCTCATGTACATTAGAGATTGATTCAAATTTGAAGAAGCTTAGTGCTGTAAAGTCGCGAAGTTATCTTACGGAAATAAATTAGTTTGTTGCTGTTACCGGCGATCCTGAGTTCTGTCTGGAAACCACCCTGCTCTACAACGATACTCGTAACAAATGCTCACCCCTGTTGCCCTCTGCTAAACTATATAGACAATAATATGGGCGCTTTCCAAAAATCGGACACTCAGAAGAGCTAAAATTTTCTTTTATTTTACCTTGAGAATTAACAATTATTGACCTAGCGAACTTCCCATCAATAATTAGGCGGTATAAAATAGTTAGGCATTATGTATTGTAGCCTTATTTTGCGCATTTCAGAGGCAAAAATAAGAGCGAATGTATGGACTGTCCACCGGGACAAAAAAAATGTGTCTGCTGTAGAGAGGAGTTCACTGTGAAGAGGTGACCGTTAGTGGACTTTGGACCGTATAGTTTATATAGGATTAAAAAAGAACCGGTAACAGTAGTGAATATGTGCGTAAATTCTCAACACGTACCCATTTAAGACTAGTGCCTCCCAGGCCTTCTTTTTCCATCCCAGTCATGTCCCTGGTGCATTTCTATACCAAAGCCCTAGAGCAATATACCTGTATTTTAAAGTTCAATAGGAAGGGTGTGTTTTTTTATTAACGGTAATAAAGTCGAAACTTTCTACAACGGCCACCTTGGGGACAGAGGAAAGTCGACGTTATGGAGCGGTATCAGTAGGGGTGAAATATGACACCGATATTTTCTTGGGTTTCAACATTTCTATCTTAAAAAAGGCTTAGTGTAACAAGTAAATTCGTAACACAATCAAAACATATCAATAAGAAAGAAACCAAACAGAAATAGAGACCAACGACCTGCGGCATGGTTCAAGTTTCGTGACCATGTCCAATAAAATATGGAGTTTTGTAGACAGCGTTCGTCAGTTGTTGATTAAATGGCCGTAGTGCAGAGGTTTTTTTGGCAGTTGGGACGTGTTTTAGTGGCTGTTGCTGTTGTCGAGGGGTGGCCGTTGTAGAGAGATGAAAATAAGAGTGAATGGAAAAAGTGGCCGTTGCAGAGAGGTGGTCCTTTTTGGAGAGATGGTTGTGCAGGATCGACTGTAGTTTCCATTTTTTCAGCCAGACATAGAGAAAACACCTTGCCTACACGAGGCGAGCAAGGAGCAGTTTGGATTTCCTGTCCACGCCCCCCCCCCCCTCCCCTGGGGCGGGGGAGCTCGTCGTACCTTTTAGGGGTTAAAAATGAAGTTTTAGTAGCAGGGTGTTCAGCCTCAAAAGGTCCAAAGTGGGAGCTTTTGCGATGCCTTTTAGGGTATTGAGCCGAAAAAAATATGACGCGGTGAAATAATGTGTTATGTAAGAATTGGTATCTTTTAGAGGAGAAAAAACAGGATTTTGGTACCTCTTAGGGGATCGTAGGGGATCAAAATTTTTCAGGAGCACCCCCGTCTTTCTTATACGGGTGTCTCCCTCCCCTCGAGGTCCACGTCGCCATCTTCACTCGCTTTGCAAAACGTCAGATATCGACTTGTTTGGTACGGTGGCCGATTGTCACGCAATCCACATTTGCCTAATTGTCCGAAGTGGGACCACCAAACAAAGTCAAGTACTTACTCAACTAATGCCATGACAGTTATTCGGACTGGCTAACAGAACGGCGAAGTCTTGGAATTTTAGAAAACCGAAGTCTGGAAACTTTGTAAGAAAGAAATCTGGACAGCGTAGTGCGATTGACAAAGAAGCCTTTGTAGTTTTCTGTCTTGTTGGTTGCGTTTTGCAATTGGACGCCTGTTGGAACACTCCAAGGAAAATGAAGTCACAGTATGTGTTTTATTCAGAGGTATGTGCCATATTAAGTGATAGGAAACGAACGATTCATCTATAAATCTGGTGGTAAAAGACAGGGGAACTGTATCCATAAGAATTGCAAGCACACGGGTTAGAAATACAAAGCTTGAATCATCTTGCTTATTCCACAAGTACAACGTTTCGACAGTTGATCATGAAGTTTCGTCAACTGCTCGCGCTTTGTTAACGGCATTACCTGGTCTCAGACCAGGATTCCAAGAAATGCTGCGATGAGATGGTTGTTTTTAAAGTAGAGTGTACCTGTTTACATGAAATGGTTGTGTTCGAATATTTACGCCAAACGTGATGGATGCAACTGTAACCGATTGTTTACTCAAACTTCACGTTTCAAAATGTTTATTTTTACTTAAAGACAAGCTCGGCTGTGGCCATGGGTGTTCCACAAAAGTTAAACTGCTGATATTGAACGAATAATGTGTGCTACAGTTGTAACCTTCAAAAAGAAACATACAGTAGGCGGAAGGAAAATCAGTTTCGGGCGATATGCACGTGCCGGTGATCGAAATAAATTTGCATAACATTAAAATGTACCAAAAGCAGCGTCTATTTTGATTTAACTGGAAATGTTTGCGAAAGCTAATCATCTGGTCAATCTAAAAGGAAAAAAACACAGATTACAAGTATCCTTATTGACGAAAAAGGTTTCCATTCGCTTATTTTTGTTCTTGATGAAGGTAGCTGGCCAAGTTCCATATTGGTTTTGCGAATGACAAATTTACACAAATGTACCACACGTTTATGTCTCTCAACGGGTTAGTTTTTTCGGGCCGCAAAAGAGACTTTCACACAACATAATATAGAGTATGGGCTTTCAGAAAATTTTAGTTTCGAGTTCAAATTCAGTGTACCAGTGGGCTTTTGATGGTATCGAAATTAGCTAAAATTAGCCATTTCGCTCACGAGCTTCGATGAAGGTACTTTTATCGGCCTAAAATATTATTAAACCTGAAGCTTTTACTAATCAAATTAATGCTTTAGAAACAACGAGACATGCACTATGAGCTACCCAGAGTATATTGGTAGATATCATCACGTTGATCTGTACGAGCGAAAAGAAATGCACAATTTTCGGCCATTTTCGGCGGCGTCAGGCAGCTAAAATGGCGATTTTCAAACTTTCCTCGATTTCGAAAAAACTAAAGCGCTTCAGGACCTTTGAATGGTATTTTCGAAAACAACTCACTATAGAGGTTATTTGGGCAAAATATGGAGAAATAGAAAATTTCGCGACTGTCATCTCATTCTCGGTATTTACAGGAACTGGCTCTTAAAACACATGACATCGTCCACCCTTGTCAAATGTAATAGCATGATCGTTTCAATTGTAATGCCTTCTTATCCAAACGTTACTTTGTTTCTTTGGTACCTTATTAGCGAACACTGAACTACTGCTCGTACAATTAATATGAAAATCAACCACGACATTCCCTAAACCAAACAATATTAAACATAATCCAGGAAATATTTTAATTCATTTGTTCAATTCACGAGTTTGCTCACAGAGCTCTTTGATTTTATTTGACTTCGGCAGTGCTTTTATGATTGCATGCTCGATTCCTTTATGAACTGTTTTATGCAATCTTGTATTTTCAGGGTGAAAATATACTCAAGTAATGATAATTTTGACAAGTAAATTAACCATAATTGAGCGATGTGAAAGTATAATAGCAGACTTTGCTACATCAGTTGAATTATTAAATAGTCATTTTTCTGTTGCAATATTATGACAACAGCTTGTACCACATATGCTTAAATGTGTTCCAAAATTCTTCCAAAACTAGTAATTTATTTTATCTAAGACTCCGTTTTTCATATAACAATTAATCGGGGGATTAGCTCAAATGGTAGAGCGCCCGCTTTGCATGCGGGA
Source organism: Orbicella faveolata (assembly GCF_042242905.1). Taxonomy (NCBI): domain Eukaryota; kingdom Metazoa; phylum Cnidaria; class Anthozoa; order Scleractinia; family Merulinidae; genus Orbicella; species Orbicella faveolata. The sequence goes on along the minus strand of NW_028301564.1, from coordinate 7,851,335 downwards.
GGTACCGGGATCGATGCCCGGATTCTACATATATATTATTTTATTCCAAAAGACAAAATTTAGATCAAGAGTGCCTTTTTAATTCGTTTTAACAATGATTTAGTAATACACAGACAAGTAAAAACAAACGATATAATCTCCCGACGTTTCGGCGACCTCATGACGCCATTATCAGGGGTACAAATGAGAGTTAAATTAACAAATGCGAGTTCAAGAGTTATAACTAATTACAACGACAACGACCACGCGGGTGCTGTCCCTGGGGAACTCCTCAGCTGTTTCAAAGTTCTCAAGAAATGCACGAACAAATTCGATTGTCTTGTCAACGAGATGCTTTACATCAAACAATTAACACCGAGTTTGAACGTGGAAACGGATTCTATCCGTGCTAAAGTATTTGTGCAGCCACCTCCGCTATGTTAATTAGTTGTAACTCTTGAACTCGCATTTGTTAATTTAATTCTCATTTGTACCCTTGATAATGGCGTCATGAGGTCGCTGAAACGTCGGGAGATTATATCGTTTGCTTTCACTTGTCTATGACTTTTTAATTGGCAAGTTATTTTCTTGAAAATTTTACAAATAGCAGTAAGTATTTTTAAATGTTCTAAATTCTTTAATGTGGTGTATTTAAATCTCCTCTTTCATTTTCTGTAACACTTGACGAAAACTGGTGAGAAGTTTATCAAAATAGCCTCGCAATAGTTAAGGCATCTGTACAATGGGGAATCAGCTCAAATGGTAGAGCGCCCGCTTCGTATGCGTTTGCTACCCATGATAACATCTCTTTTTGTCTTTTTTTCTGTTTTTTTTTTTTTATAGCAGTTCTTTTTTCCTCATCTATCTGCTCATAAAACGCAGGTAGTGTGCCAGAACTTCCTGCACAAAATTACTGTATTACTCATCATCAGTATTGACTGTTATTCGGATTCTCCAACTTTTTTTTAATCAATTTGTCATTAGATATTTGTTTTTCACGTTATAATTTAAAACGTGCATTGAAATTTTCTGTAGGAAACCGTGAACGAACCATACTCTCAATGTTAAGCAGATTTTCATTGAAAATATATTTATTGAATGCGATTATTATTTACTTAAATCTTTAAGATCAGCTGGCTCACTGGTGGCGAAGCCTAAGTGCGGCTTCTTGGACACAAGGTGTCATGGCTTCTGTAACAGTGCGCCAAAATCCACAGTGGGAAAAAATGGCGGCTGTACATTTTACCACTCTGAATGCATGGCGTACCTGGATTATACAAGTAGGCATAAATTGATATCTTTGCAACATTTGTCAATGTATTACATTTATTGTGTACGCTAGGTTTAAAGCTTTCGGAAGTTTCCTGTGTATTTTTCACGAGCGTTTATTAGGGATATTGACGCTAAGAATTATTGGTAATAATGATGCTTATAACTTAAATTCCATCGTGTTTAATAAGTAATATTCATTCATTCATCGCAGATTCTTAACAAAGCTATCGTTGCCTTCAGTTAATTTTCAATCTTCTTATTTCTGCTCTGCAAACAGGGTGTGAAGAGACTCACACGTGCTGTCATCATGGGCAGCTTTTTGCTTCACTAATAGGACAACCAACGCAACTCTATTAAGATGTTTATACTGCTTTTTTTAAAAGCAGTTTAAAATTCCCTTTTCTGTTTTGATAAGGACTAGATGGAAAACAAAGCAAGCCGTTTTTAAAAAGTTTGAAATAAATTTTCTTGGTTTAAAAAATTTGTGTAGCAGACCATTTACTTTTGCTTCGGTGAGCCTATTTCGGAGATCCAAAACACACAGTTCGGAACGCGCGCGAGGAAGAAAATAACCCTGACCTGATCTTTTCACCCAAACCAAGCATTGTTCTTTTTCGCTCGTTTCTGATACAATGAAACTGCTCACGGCAGTGTTCAATGAAAGGCCCCCATTGATATATTTATACACTTGATCTTGAGGCTATATATAGTGTGTGGAATGAATTTTTATTGAAAAGCTACAACTATCAGACAAATTTTAATTTGCATATTTGAATATCTGTTAAAGATATTAAAGTATCTCATAGAAACAATAATCTGCCGGCCACCGCCCAATGGACTATCAAAATAACTGACACCACTAAGCCTTTGCTATATCTCACCTGATCGAACTTATGGTCAATTTCTTGTACAAAGGCAGAATAACTTAATAAAAGACGGCATTGAGGTCAATGTGTCTGGTCCGTTAGCTCAGGTCGTATGTTTGGCCCTCACACGGACCAATATTTCTTTTAACTAAGTCAACTGGAAAATACTATCTTAAGATGTTTATCTGATTTATCTGATTTCTCTTTTCCTAATTCTTGACCTTTATTTCAATTAAAAACCTGTTTTTATAGATTTTTTTTGATCGCTACAAAACAAAAGGACTATATCAAATTTACCTTTGTCTATAATTTTACTACATGTAGCTGAAAACCCGGGGAGGGGGGTACTTTAGAAATTTCTGGCTGGGGATGTTCCGCTGGGACCCCAGTTAATAATATCCAGTAGTGTTTTATGATAGTCATCTTTCGACGCCGTTGAGGCTGAGTTGCAAAAATTTAAACTTGCCAATTTCAGTTTTTTTATATTTTTGAGTGGCAATTCCTGGTTTCCTTACTTTAGATAAAATCTTCAACCAACTGGTCAGTTTCGTGACAAATGATACTCTATTCTAGACCCAAACGCTCTGGTTTATATACACTATGCTAGAGTAAACTGCTTGAAAACCATACCCTTTACTGCGGCACTTACCTATATAGCCCTATATACGGCAGTATTCCCCCCCTCCCGGGGGCTGGAAAGTACCGGTTTGAAAAATATTGATGCCAACAGAAACACTTGATTAAGCCATATTCTGATATAAAGAGGCTTCATTGTGGTCAGTTAGAATTGTTTGCACAAAAATAAAAGAAATTTGTTTTAAAGGGGGAAGGTAATTCACTGTTTCATAAGGCATTTGTGACATCACATAAGCCATCGTAGCTTGTTTCATTTTGATGTCGTGTTCATCAATAAAAGAGTATTAAAAGGGCCTCTCCGGGAGTCGAGCCCGGGACCTATCGCACCCTAAGCGAGAATCATGCCACTAGACCAACAGGCCAAACGTGGTTGAATATTTATTTGAGAAAAGTCTTAACCTACTTCTCTCTATTGAACTGGTACTATATAATACCAGTTATTTGTTGGCTTATTGGCTCAGACAGTTACTATCCAAATTCCCTGGCTTTTCGCTTTTCATGTCTTTCGAGCAAGATACAATAATGTAGCAAAAACCTTACGCAAGTTAAAATTTCATCCACACAATTCAACTTGATGAAAATCAAGTCTCAGTGGCGCAATCGGCTAGCGCGTTCGGCTGTTAACCGAAAGGTTGGTGGTTCAAGCCCACCCGGGGACGATTCTTTCTGTTTTGATAATTGTTTTCTATATAGTTAGCTTCAAGAGTCCATCCTGTTAGCTTCATTTTTAGTTGTATTGCATGTTAGTACGTCTTCTCAAACAAACAGCCACTGCGCGGATGTGATGTGAATAAACCGTTATTATCGTGATCGTTATCATTGTTGGTTTTTTGACGGTTGAAGCAAATTTGGCCGTAAGTTTTCATAAAAGGGTACAAATTTGTCCATATTTGAATAATCCAATTAGTACTATAATTTGTGCATTCAATATTGGGTCTTTACTCTTCAAATGTTTGTCTGATTAACGTAATTGCATCACCTTTATTACAACCGCCTGCATTAATCGCCTGCTCCCGTGACTAGAAGTTGAAGGACTTGAACATAAGCATACTTTTTGTGATATATTAAAACGTTGCTATATAAACAGCATATATTGCCCCTAGACAATCGTTTAGTTCTTAATTAAGGATATCTGAGACATTTGACGGCTAATATTGGCTTGCTCATTCGACGGTTGACGGTAAAAATATTGCGGTTTTGACGGTTGACGGTTAATGTTTTGGCCATTTGACGGTTAACCCCATTGAGATCCTCTGCCGAACGCTAAAACAAGGATAGCGTTTGTTTTTGTGTTAAATGTCAATTTCAACTTTTGTATTCTCCTACGAGAAACCCATCGTTTTAAACTTTTCTATTCTTTTTGTTGTGTTCCAAGGTATTTTAAATGGAGTAATTAATCAATTTCTTTTATACGTTTTGCTAATAAGATTTGGCGAAAAAGAGGGATGATGACATTGACCAAACCATTCCAAGCAATCCACAACCTTAACCCCTATTATCGTATAGCATGATGAGAACATCTTTGAGGGTGAAGAGTATTTTGGCAGGTTGCTTAAACATTTCGCCGGTATCAGGAGAGGATGAAGAGTGAGCCACGTCAGGCATCAAGTGCGCGCGCTAAGTACTAAAATGAACAATGATAGGGCAGATGGCCCATGCTATAGCTTTGCTTGGATTTAACGAGCTTGCTGACCCCTACTTTTCTTTCCAGAAACAGATTTTATTTACAATTACCTCCACATTGTCCAAAAATAAACAGAAAATCAAGGTAGGAAGTTAAAGAAACCAAACAAACAAACAAAATGATATTTGCTAGCAACAAAGATAGAAAGTTAAAAAAAAAAAAAAGGTAGGAAGCCGGCAGTTAAAAAAAAAAAATTCAAGATTTCTCTCCACGGGACATCGAATCCTGCCATCTTGTGGCTGCAAGGCGCGTGAAACTATAGTCGCTAAATGCGAACTTGTTCTTTAAGGAACCTCACCAGTTGACTAAATTCACTTAGTAGGCCCACTTAAATATTTGGCAGAGAAAAGTTCACTTCAAACTTGGAATTAATACTATGTTTTTCCCTGTTGAGATTCTTGTAAATGTTGTTGCACAATGTGTAAACTCATCTGAGAACAGTTGCAGGGCCCCAATGAAGAACACCTTTGATGAAGTATGCTCCCTGCTAAACATTTATTATTATGGCTATTGTTCTGTGTTGTCGTGTAGTTACCAGTCCAACTTCGCTGATTAATTTTCCGCGTCCCGTCAATAAAGCAAGATCAGGAGCTCATGACCCGGAGCGTCCATCTCCCATGCCAACCCTAGGATTCAACCCTTTCTGGTATCTTTTTATTTTTAGAATTTGGGCTCTGGAAGTTTTCGCACCCCGCCTTTCAAACGCCAAATCAAAGCCCGGGTGGTCCCCGAGGGACCCCTAAGAGGTACCACTTCTAAAACAACACAATATCTCCTGTCATAATTTTTTGAGCTCAATACGCTAAAAGGAACCACGAAAGCTGCCGCTGTGGACCTTTTGAGGCTGAACACCCTAAGAGGTATTGAGCTATCTTAGTACTGCTGGAAATTACCAAGCGTGAAAGTGGACATGTCACCAACTTAGTACTACATGTATTAACAATGTTTTTTTTATTTTTTTTTTTATTTTTCTTTTTAAAAAATAAACAAATAAACAATAATACACGACGTTATCTAATGTAGGGCGCCGTAGCTCAGTTGGTTAGAGCGCCTGTCTAGTAAACACGAGGTCATGGGTTCAAATCCCATCGGTGACTTACAAATGTTGTACTTTTTAATTTTTTATTACTTTCGAAAATTGCTCAACGAAGCTTCACATGTTGTACCCCTAGGAATATTTTTGATTGTGTTATCCGATGGATTTACTTTTAAGATCTACGCAAGAGTCGAGTGAAAAATTTCAAGAATTATATGGAACGTAATTTGCGAATAAATGACCATTATAATATAGATAGGACCCTGCGCACGCTCTGATTGGTCAAAAACCCATGTTTTATCAGAGTATAAAGCGCTTTGAAACATTACTTTAATGTAAATAAACGCCCTGGATTACATTTGTCGCGTTAGTTCAACGACATTTCTTTGGTCGACTTGTCTCGTTTGATGAAGTTATATCAGGAGCCATAATCGGGGACGGAGACTGTAAGCGCGCGCCATTTGTACTATTGGGGCTGTCCCTATGATATGGGACAATTTTTCTATTTTTAGAAAAAATTCCGCGATCATGTGCGGCACACGCGCGTACATGCTGCGTGGATTTTTGCGTATATCGCGCGGGGAAATGGCGTCCGAAATTCCCGAAATGTTTGATACTCTTGGCCCACAAATCAATACGTTCATGTCTGTTGGAATTTTGCTTCAGTATTTTCGTCGTTAGCTGCTCCAGTTTGAGTGAAGTAAGACAGTGCCGAATTTAGTTGTCCCGCTTTATATCGCTGACCAAGTTGTGTTCCGCTGCTTCTTTTACAAGAACTCCACATTACTCCACTCTCAGTCTCACATATGTTGAACAAAGATTAACAGCGTTTCCATTACACAACAAAAAACCAGTTGGATATATTTGGATATAGCACCGTTTCAGGACTTCAAAGTTTCCCTCCTCTTACCACAGGCGCTTGCGAGGATTTCGCCAGAGTCCATCTCGACCGAAAAGTAAAACAAAGTAATTGCAAGTTTGAGTTTCGCCTGAATTGTAAGCAACGCTTGATGCTTTATCAAGGCCCAATAAGTGACAATAAAGTTTATGTCTGTAGATCACGCTCAGTTTTCTTTGTGTAAAAATCTAATAAATTGTCTGTTGTCGATGAATAAGAGCGCCCGCCGATGCGTGTTTTGTACAGTCAGTAAAACATGACAAATTGGACTTCCCCACTTTCGTGTGAAAACGTACATCGAACTCGTATAATATCTCTAGTTTTTAAATATGTTTAAGGTTGATAAATGTTTCAGAACATATTAAAAGCTTAGCTGAAAATATGTGAATACAGCAGAAATAATCAGCTTTCTTTAATCAACTCGAATAGTCACTGTACTCGAATAAAGATTTCGATTTTGTTGGTTGAGTTATCAAAACTCCTTGTCTATTTTATTTTCGCAGTGTAAAACTTCACTATGTTAAAGAAATACACATGATGTTAGTAGCCTTTTGGCGTTGGTGAAAATTGTTGCAGCATCTCAGCGCAAAAGACAACGAAAGAAATCTTTGTCAAGATTTGTTGACAATTGAAAACACCGACTCGGATTTGAAGGTTCACGCGCTGCACTATGCAAATGAGCTACTTATGTACGCGTGAGACTTTCCTTTAAAAAACTTTTGAAAACTGGCCAAACAAACAGAAGCGATAAGAAACTATCAAAAACAGAGTTTGGTTATGATTAAGCATTGTTTGGGAAACTCTCAAATGAACTCGATACCAGAGTAAAGAGTTTTCTTTCATAACTTTTCTTTACAGAACAAACGCAAAAGCTTACGCGTTCAACTAGCGCGAGCACATATTATTATTCATTCACAGCGCGAAATTAAAGTCTTGTTTTCGACTCTGAAAATCTCACTTTTTCCATTAGTTTAGAGCATAAAGCTACATATAAGAGCCCTGGATCTAATTCCCTGCCTTATTCCCTGCCATCGCTGTGAAAAATCTGCAAGAGAATCTCGCCTCTCTCACCATTTGATCAGGCAACGTGACAACATTCACGCGAGAGCCCCCGACATGTGCGTGGATCCGCGCGGATATGTGACGTCAGGATGGCGCATTTTGTTCTAAAAATAGAAAAATTGTCCTATATCATAGGTGCGCGCGGATCCCAAGACTTACGGTCTCCGTCCCCGATTATGGCTCCTGTTTATATTTCTTTCTTCTTTCATTACTGTAAGAGTAGTTCGCTGCAAAGGGGAAGGGGGGGGGGGGGGGAGCTGGGGGTGTGGGCGGATAAATACGATGGACTAGCATCCCATCCATGGAAAAGAAAAATACTCTCAGATGTTTAATACAGCGGAGACTGGGATTAGATCTGCAGTGTGTGGGCTAGCAAGGCCCATTTGCGGCCATTTAACCTTTCCTTACCATTCCGTGCGAAAGGAGGGCGTCAGTTCTAAAAGATGAAATTGAGCCTTTAACTGCCAGGTTACAATAAAGCAAGTCGCAAAGGAAAGAGTAATTCTGCAAAGAATCTTTGTGTTATCTGTGTTATACAGCAGTTTTGACAAAGGTTGCGCTACAAAGCGTAAAAGAGTACCGCGCGACAAATATACCGAAAGGTTCTCTGGGTATTCCCCACGTTGTTTTAGAGCGACAGCGGAAAATTCTTTAATAGGAGTATTTTCATCTTCCTTGATAGCTAGAGAAAACTAGCCAAATAAAAAGTTTACAAACCGTTATTTGTACAACAATGCTCCGAAAAAAATCTGCCTTCAAAAAAAAGTAAAGCTGCATATTAACTAGTAAATTAAAGTAAAGACTGCTGGACAATCCGGGTATTGATACCGGTACCTCCTGCATGCTAAGCGGGCGCTCTACCATTTGAGCTTATTCCCCAAACCGTAAGCATTTGGTTCAATATACAAGTTACTATAACAATTGAAAAACAATGTTAGAGGCATGACTTGGTGATTAGTTTTATTTTTTTTTCTAAATGTACTTAGAATTTCATTTTAGAAAAACAGATAATTTAAGAAATATGTTGCTTTTCATTCTAGTTCCTTGATATTCAAGAAAAGCGGGTCCATTTTGCTAACAAAAGGCTTTGTTATACAGCCCAAAATTAACCTAATATGGCCATTTTTTAACAATGGCGGCAGCAGCTTAAAAATACTCAAGGGACTTTCAAAATTTCTCGTGCGATACGATTTGAACGATTGTAAAAAGCCAAGTAACGACAAATCCTCCCCGGGGGAGGCATTACGGGTACAATTTGTTGTGTGTAAGTCGTTACTTTGGGGCGGCTGGTAGGGGTCACCATTGCGGCTATCGATGATATCACCATTGTTGTTTGGTTTCTCTGTTGGAAATTTAGTGTGGCTTCAAACTGGAAAAAGAATTATTCCCCCCTTTCATCCCTCTTAAATTTTCTGATCGTAATGTACAACAGCTGCAAGATGAAGGAAATGCTGTAAAATATTTGCGGAACGTCGAAGAAAGCTGCCAGGTAATAAAGATTCAATAGAAGTGTGCTGTCCCCTTAAGCTGTTTATATTCATACTGGACCAAAATTCAGTTATGCTCAACAAGCGACAAATTTGCCGATTGTTTCACTTTGCTGCATTATTCTCTCGCCCAAAAGATTTCATGTTAGCACTTGCTTTGATTATGGAAGCACTGCAAAGCCGGAGCTAGACCAGATCGACATTTTAAGCCAGTCTTTATCACGGACAACACTCGAGGACGTTTTTCAAAGGCCCCGCTCTTTATATCTGACTTAATTGGCCGCGTCACGGGCAACTTGATTTAAATATTAACAATCTGATGCTCAGCAGACCGTTATAACTTACGACGTATAATGAACTTGTCTGAATGATTCGCCCATTTCGGCAAAGAATAAAAAGTTTAATCGCTCAAAGACCTCCGAATGTTATTCACGTAACAATTCCAAGACGGATAAAATGTTTATAGAGAGTTTTCACTGTGACGCAACAAAAAAAATCGAAAATCATTTATTTGATTTGTGTTTAGAAATCATACTGAAAACCCGACTGGAAGAAATATTGGTTGGTAAATTTCGTTGAAGGTACTCTCCATAATTACGCATGTGCTGATGCTTTCAGACTAACAGCGGTAACCACAATGATGGAAAACCACCAGTCGGTCTAAATAAATAGATTTTGCAACATTCAATCTTTTCAAGCTTAAGATCGGCCAGAGGCCTCCTATGAGGGTTCCATGGTTTGCATCAAATACGCGGCAGCGTTAAATGGGTTTGGTGTCCCGGTTCAAGTCCTCCCATGCAACCGATCCTAGGGCATTCCGCTCTCAAGCTTTGCGAAACTGGTGAGTTGCGCCATCACGTAGGTCGGTGAGAAGGGATGTTCCACTGTGGTTTTTTTTAGCACTTTATTTTGTTACCGCCATATCGCGAAGCCAATCTCGATCGGTCTCCAAACATCGTTTAAAAAGGGAACAAACGTTAAAGTTTATTCACGACAACGAGTTTGACTGAAAATAGAACAAAAATAAACAATTATTTACAACATTAGACGGCTGAACGGACAAACCCCGAAAAACACAAACTTACAGCTTTTTCCCGAAATGAATGATTGACCTCTGGTGGACGACGATCGCGAAAGGGAAATTATATGAACAGCGACGATGACTAGCTGTAATATATTTCGAAAGATGTTAGTTTGACCGTTGCCACAGAATTTAAACTACGTCTTATTAACATATTGACCTCACGCGCGCGCGAAAATATCAGATGTCCCGCGGGGCCTCTTGTAACCATAATTAGGAAGAGTGTTACATTCCCGCCCCTAAATGCGGTATTCTATAGCATTTACCAAACAATAGTGTAACATTCGCAGCTCGCGTGATAGTAAACTAATCGAAAGAACAAAACCTATTTTATAGTTCAAACGATACTGCTAAGTGAAGAATAATAAGTTCAGTTCTTAGGTAGCGTTCAAAGAAGGGGATTCCCCTCTGATTTCGGTAAGGTTCTTTATCGCGGAAATCCACAGGAACTCCAACGTCATAGCCCGTTCGCTTTGTGATTTGCACACTGAGTCCCAAACAATTCCGCCATACTACAACTGGAGATGATCCAACACCTAATCAGCGGATTCAAGCAAGACAATTTTGTCGATTGGTCGTTGTAGGATCGATCCTTTGGTCTGCACCGTTACTCTTCGCACATAGCCGTCTTGGGTGTTCCTATGAACATCCAAGATTCGAGCAATCGGCCAGCAGCTTCGTAGGCAGCTCAGATCAGCTACTAAGACAATGTCGTCAACAGCAAAATTCCTCCTAGGCCTATTCCATTTTTGTCTCTCTTGCAGGGAAGGGAGGTATTCCTTGATCCACCTATGCCAAAATATGTCTGCCAGCTATTGAACCTGCCGCCAGCGTTTGCGAGAGTAAATTTCATCTTTGGAGAAGAGGCCAGGTGGTGCCGAAGGTCCTGAGCGAAGTAACAGCAGATGATTTGGTGTTAGGTCCTCCATATCTCTCGGGTCGTCTGAGACTTTAGTCACCGGTCTACCATTCACAATAGACTCACTCTCCCTGCCAACGGTGGATTTCGGTGCTAACGTCGACCCCCTTTTACGCCTCTCGCACGATGCTCTCAGTCCGTCCCGATAGCGTAGGATCCAGGCCATAATCTTCTTGAGTCGAGACCATGAAGAGAATCTCTCGAGCAATTTGTTTATACTATTTGTTCCAGAGTCCGATACAGCGGAAAACGTGCGAGTTTCCCTCTTGATCTCAGGGTCGTCGTCAGGTATTTCTCGGACGGTAGTCGGCTGTGTAGGCCACCTTGACTCCTTTTGCCAAAGGAAATCGGGACCGCGTATCCAACGATTCTTCTTAATAAGCGAGTCTATTGCCAGACCTCTTGAGGCGTCATCTGCCGGGTTCGCTTCGGTGTTCACGTACCTCCACTGAGACGGGGAAGATCCATCATGTATGATCGCCACTCTGTTAGCAACGAAGGTGTGAAATCGCTTGTCATTGCTTCTTATGTAGTTCATCACACAGCTACTGTCTGTCCAAAACACGGACTCGTGTATTGGAAGGTCAATCTCTCGTCTAATAATTTTGTCCAGCCTTGATGCAAGAACAGCTGCTGACAATTCTAGCCTTGGTATCGTTATGGACCTCAGCGGAGCAGTACGCGCCTTTCCCATCACAAATGAACAGTGAATTGTACCCTTGTCATCCATAGATCTGAGATAAGAGACTGCACCGTAGCCTTGTTGCGAAGCGTCTGAGAAGTGGTGTAGTTGCAGCGACGCAGTTCTCCCGAAGTTCTGGGGCTTAAAGCAGCGATCAACTGAGAAGCGTTCGAGCTTGGGCAGATCTTTCAACCATTTAAGCCAACGTTCCTTTTCCTCGGTAGGGATTGGGTCATCCCACTCCAATCTCTTTCGGCATAAATCTTGCAATATCGCTTTGGCTGGGAGTATCACTGGGGCTGCAAACCCAAGCGGATCATACACTGAGGAAACGACAGATAGCAATCCTCTTCTTGTGAGGGGCTTGTCGTTGACTTCGATCTTGAAACAGAATATGTCGTCTTCTACGTCCCAACGGACCCCAAGAGCACGCTCAATGGGCATTTGATCATCAGGAAGGTCTTTGAATGATCCGGCTCTGTCAGACTCAGGTAATGATTCGATAAGTTTGCGAGAGTTCGAGACCCATTTAGTCAGCTTAAAGCCTCCCCTTTCTAGCAGTCTTCTGAGGTCAGCGGTCAGACGGATAGCTTCACTCTCGCTAGGTACAGATTTCAGGCAGTCATCTACGTAAAAGTTTCTTCTGACTGTATTGATCACCTCGAAATCGAATCGTTGAAAGTTGTCCTCGGCCGTCTTCCTAAGAGCGAAGTTTGCACAACTTGGAGAGGAGACGGCGCCGAAAAGATGAACTGTCATCTGGTATTCTTCGGGTCGTCTTTGGAGATCGTTATCGGGCCACCACAAGAAACGCAGTACATCAGAATCGTCTGGGCGAACACGGACCTGGTAAAACATAGATTCGATGTCGGCGATAATAGCAGTTCGCTCTTGTCGAAAACGAGTCAGAACACCAATCAGGGTATTGGTCATATCTGGGCCTTGCAACAGCACATCGTTAAGGGACACGCCCTTGTACTTCGCTGCACAGTCGAACACTACTCTAACTTTCCCGGGTTTCTTCGGATGAAAGACTGGGTGGTGCGGCAAAAACCAGGTAGCCTCGCCTGATCGACAAAGCCGATTATCTGGGACCTTTCTGGCATATGCTTTGTCAAGAAGATTGTCTGTGAAGGCCGAGTATTTCTGGAAGAGGACTGGATCTTTGACGAGTCTCCTTCGTAGCAGTTCCAGACGGTGTAAAGCTAGTATTCTGTTATTTGGCAGGCAGAGTGGAGAGTATCTCCACGGCATCGCGATCTCATAGTGGCCTTCGTTTAGAACAGCAGTGGATTCCATGACATTTAGGGTTCTCTTGTCCTCAAGTGACATCGCCTTCTCATTGTCGAGCAGAGAATCGTTGAATTCCATGTTGCAGAACCTCTGAAACTGTTGACCAAGGGCAGTGTCCGCTCGAACAAAGTTTGAAGTACGTTTAGCGCTTCCGTTCCTGCCAAGTGGGCCATTGATGGCCCAGCCCAGCAACGTTTTAGCCGCATATGGACCTCCATTCTGACTCTCTCTAACTTCTTTCGGTTCTAAAGCTTTAGGAACGTCATGGCCTATGAGTAGCCCGACATCGGCATTGATCTCCGCGACCGTTACCCCCTTCAGATGCGGCCACCTGTCAACGTCTTCCTGGCGAGGGACGCTCTCTGAGGCTACTGGAAGTCTAGGTGTAGAAAATACAAAGGGCAGCTCAATGAAATTGTCTTCCTCTAAGTCGAAAACTTCCAACTGGACAAGTTCGCACTTTCTCGTACTACCCTCTCTCTCCATTGTTGTTAATGATATGGTGGTGTTGATGCCTTTAACCCCGAGCCGCTTCATTAGCTGTTCACTGCAGAAGGATGTGTTAGAGCCACCAACCAGAAAGGCATATGTGTGTACAGTGATGTCGCTCCCTTTGGCTCTCACTTTTACAGGCACTACCGGTAGCCCTGTCACTGAGCCTCCGACCCCAGAAAAGGCACATTGCAACTTGTCGACATTAACATACGCACTCTGGGTTCCAACATCTGGCTGCGTTCCGCTGGTAGCACGCACAGCTGGTGGATGCAGGAATGTCGAATGCTTGTCTTCGCAGCCATCCACCTTACAAAAGCTGGCCTTTGGGCACGCTGCAGCATAATGACCCGGGATCAAGCAGTTGTAGCAAAGCTCTTTCTCTCTTGCAATCTGGTATCTATCACTGACGTTTCTCATTCTGAAGTCTTTGCACTGGGACAACCAATGAGCAGCTTTACACAATGGACAGCTGAGGGTGGGCTCCCTGGGTCCTAACACCAAGGTGTCATCCGACACGCCACCGTCAGTACTACTACTGAGGTTATGGGCGTCAGCCGCAAACGAGGAGAGTCTTCTATTTCCTGGTCTTTTTCCGTCAAGGACACTTTTGCTTTTCGGCTCGCTGATAATGTCTCCAAATATCGGGTGCGTTAGTACGCGGGCTTTCTTCTCTACGAAATCAGCGAAGTCAGCAACCGTCACCTCCCTTGCCTTTGCCTCCGTTATTTCATCTGCAACTTCGCGCCATTTCTGTCGTAGGCTGAAAGGAAGTCTGGCCACTATTTTCTTTAGACTGTCTGGGTTCTCAATCTTACTTAGGTATCCGATCTCATTCAATGTGTTCTTGCAGGTTGTCAAGAGAGCAGAAAACGACTGTAATGCTGCCCCATCTTCCGCTTTTATCGCTGGACCATTAGTTACGCGTTCTACATAAGCAGAAGCAATCTTGTACGGCTGCCCATACCGTTTAGCGAGCAGTTTTCGAGCCTCTCGATACCCTTCCTCTGAATCCATTGCTAGACAACTGCGCATCAACTCCTGAACGTCGCCCGCCGTGTACTGCACGAGGTAATACATTCTCGCACTATAGCTCGTGGTCTTTGCCACGATCATGCTCTCAAGGGCTCTAATAAAGCGGCAATACTCGATAGGATCGCCGGTAAACGTGGGAACTTCAAGTTGTGGCAGAGTTAGAGCTAAAGTGTGAAGCTGTTGTTGCTTTAGCAGTTGTTGCACTTGCTGGTTTTGCTGTTGCTGAATATTTAGCATGTTACGATTCTGCTCCTGCTGTTGACGTTGCAAATCCAATAATAGACGTAATCCCTCTTCACTTGAAGTGGAATATTGAGATTCCCTGTCCTCAAATGCACGATGCCGAGATTCTTTAACATTTACTTCAGCTACCGGGTGATGTGTGATCCTGATAGGGAGTTCTTGACCTGCCCTGGGCTCTTTAGTTAAACAGGATTCAACTTTTACGGCAGGTGCCGAATTTCGAAAGTCTTCTTTCGCCCGACGCTCTGGAATCCCGGCTTCGGCTTCCGCGAGGGCGCGCTCTTCAGCTTTGGCTTTAGCTATTTCAGTCTCAAGTGCTAACTCTTGCTTTCTTTGTTGCAGGCGTAATTCTTCCTGTTGTAAGGCTTGCTGTTCTCGTAGCATGGAGGCTTCGGCCGTTAAAGATGCTCTTTTTGCCGCCGCTGCTATCCTAGCGCTACTGACCGAACTTCGTATGGAAGATCTGGAGCATGCTCTTGAACTGGCCTTAGATTTCTGCGGAACCTTTGATGTAGCTCGTGAGCCAACGTTGCTAATTGAGTCCTCGGGGTCCAAGTTCGACAGATTAGTTGCTCTCGACGGTTGTTTAAATTTCTGTATCCAATCCTCAATAATTCTTTTGGAATCGCTAGCAAGAAGCATTGTAACTTCGTAGTATTCAAGTGAATCCTCGATCTCGTTTCGATCATCCAGTTGATTATGATACGCTTGGTGCGCTGCTTCGAAGCCTGTTATCGCTTCGTCTAACTCTGCAAGCTTTTGTTCAATGTCGTACGGGTTGCCAAAATCTGACATCATCTCTCTCGCTTCATTTCGCCTACGGGTAATAACTCCTTTAGCGGCGCTTCTAGAGGCCTTCAAACGACGATTTCGCTCGTATGTGACTTGGGGTTGATCGATAGTGACACTAGGATGTCTCATCCGAACTCCGCCGGTTGCATCTTCCGCTGCTTCAGTCGCCGAATTTACTCCACGATCCACAGACATCTCAAACATTAAGGAAAGCTTCAAACAATGTTACCGCCATATCGCGAAGCCAATCTCGATCGGTCTCCAAACATCGTTTAAAAAGGGAACAAACGTTAAAGTTTATTCACGACAACGAGTTTGACTGAAAATAGAACAAAAATAAACAATTATAAGAGACCTTACGCAACAGGACGGCTCAAGGAGAGGACGGCAAAATTTCATTGTGTGATGTGCGTGACTGCTTGCTTCGTAAGCTATTTGACGCCATTTCCGGTTTATCACTGCCGTCCTCTTAGCGTTCACGACGTGAAAACAAGGAGTTTGAAGTTCTGAGGAAAACGTGAGTATTTTTATCCATTTATTTTCATCTTAACCTTTAATTTTTTGGATTGAACGATAGAAACAGTCTACCTTTTTAGTTACCAGCCTTTGTATATATGGAAATAACTTTTTTTAAAACGAAAATGAAGCCTACTTGTAAACGCATGACGAAGTGCTCAGACTGGCTTATTTGTGAAAATTTAATTCTCCTTCTTTCTAAGTTATTTCTCTGTAATTTTACAGTTTTATGGCAGTTTCTGTTTCATCTTTATCGTCCGAATTACAATTCTGGTGTAAACTAATCTTTTTCTGCCTTTGAGAGTTGTTTTCAGCAGTGTAAGTGCGGGATATATTTTTATTTGTTGTAAACCAACTTTGAAATATAAATTACATTTGTACAGTATGTTGCCCTATTTACGGACACTTCCACTCTTACGATTCTGTATTTCGTAGTAAAGATAAAAAGAAATCTGAACGATACGTTTCGAAGACTTGTTGATTAGTCTGCTTTCATTATTTCGTTTCGTGGCTGAGTTGGGCTCCGTTTAGACAGAAAGATTCAAGTTTTTGTCGAGGTATGTAAAAGTTTTCTAATGTGATTCGTATCGCACGTCGAATTACACTGATGACTTCTTCGCTAAAATCGAAAGAAAATGCTTTAAGCTTCGGAAAATAGGTAACTTTTTAAGTGAATCTTTTTTCATTTGACTTTATTAGACGTATTTTGCAATGATCGAAAAGAATAATTCCAAGAAAAAGGGAGTATTTATCTCGAAGCGAATCGATCGTCAGAAATATTAGGGCACCGAATTTGGCCAACTTTTTCCGTAATTACTAAGAAACCAAGCAGGTTTAGGCGATAAAACTTCATGACTTACTTACCAGCAGTGAAAGCTACATTGTGAGTAAATTTCCGCTCGTTAATCAGGGGCGTAATGCTAGGATTTGGGGTCACACTATGTCACGCCCAGGGTACTTACATAGTCCACTGCAGATGTTCACTCCTGAAAATGGAGTATATAACTACCTAGCACTAGAAAAAATTTATGGCATGTTGATTCTTCGGATTCACACTTTTCGCCTCCTGGATAAAAAGGTTTGCTTGTTGTTTACTGAAAAAAAAATCTCACAAAAGGGGGTCATGGGCACCCCAGGACCCCCCTTGCTATAACTCTGTTAGTGCTCTGTTGAGGTAAGATATTGTGGTTATTGCAAAAAGTGTCCGGAATTATAAGGCCAACATGCTGTACTTCAATCCTCTTCAAAAATAATGCAGTGTGCCTTTCGCAAAAGAAATTCTGATCCCAAAGACCGTTGCATGTGAAGTAATCAACCTCTTATCTTCATTTTATATAATTAAAAACCAAGAATTTCAACATGTTTGTTTCTTCATAACCTAGAACAGAAAGATGGAGTGGAAAACAGAATGTGATCTACTTCTATTGCAAGAAATAGTTGTGTCCGAACCTTACCAGTACAAGGCTTCAACAAGGGAGAGAGGAAAGATATGGGAAGATATCACAGAAAGGTTGAATGCCACTGAAGCATTTGGAAATCGACTTGGACACAAAAGAGCTGTGAGAGACAGGTATGCCCTGTTGGCCAAGAAATTTAAGAAGAGAATGGCAGAAGAGGAAAGTGCGAGTGGAATTTCACCCGAGATGTCAGAAACGGACAAGCTGCTTGACCAGATTATTGAGAGATTTGAGGAGAGCGACAGGGAGGCTTGTGAGAATTCAGAACAGGGCGAGAAAAATAAAGAAAATGACAGAAAAAAAGCAGAAGAGATGAGGAAGCGTTCCATGGAGAAACTTGGAGAGACCAAGAAAAGAAAGGCTGAGGACGGTGAAGTAACACCCAGAAAGAGAGCATCAGGGTCGGAAACCCTTGTGTACTTGAGAGAAAAGGCTGAAAAGGAATTTGACCTGAGGAAAGGAGAACTGGAAGTTAAGAAAGATGAACAATCTGCACAACTACAGATGTTTCAGTTCATGCAACAACAACTACAGCAACAGCAACAACAGCAGCAGCAGCAAATGCAATTACAACAGCAGCAGCAGCAGCTTCAAAATCAACTTCTCATGACACTTATTGAAAAAATTAATAAATAAGTGTATAATTTAAGACATGGATAAGGTTTGTTTTGGGTACACATTTTTATTGGTTCATATCATGCAATTGTTTTATGATTTGATTGAACCACAAACATGAATGTCTGTTGAAATGTGAATCAGTTATTTAATTAATATTAATAATTTGAAGGTTTAAAAAGTAATATTGTACAATGCTTTGAATGTGTCTTCATCCTCTATTGTAACAATTTTTTTTACGGATTTAGACATTAGACTGGTGTTTTCTTTAAACTTCAAATATTCTTTAAGAACAAGTTCACCTTCATAATTTTTAGTCATTCATACACATAAAAGGCTTCTGAACATTGTGATCATTATTTAACACATATTTATACAATAAAATATATATTTCCTTATAAAAACCTTCATCATGTTGTCAATTAAACTTTTCCAATAGGGGAAAAGTTAAAAAAAACTAAGGGAATTAAATACCCTTTAAGTAAGAATTTAGGTTCAGAAAAACCTTCTCTACATACAGGGGAAGGGGCTGAGTGTCTGGGGTACTCTCAATCTGGCAAACCATAGTCTTGCCACACTGAAATTTAAGACAAGTTGAATATCAAACTTTTTTGATGCTCATTTCACTGTTACATCGCAGCATTTAACGAAACAGCAAAGCCATTTCATAATCAACTATGGTTCTAAGAACACTCTGCAATTAATTATGCCATTACTTCATATGAACATTATCAGAAGGGGGAAGGGGGGGGGGGGGTGCAAAAACTTAACTCCCACAGCAGCAACCTTGTACAACTTTTCCTCAAACAATGAAATAAGAAAAGAAATGCCTGGTAAACGATTTGAAATTCCAGTTTGTTACATTTGTTATTTCTTGAAAAGACTAAACCCACAAATCTGACAGCAAAAAAAATGAAACACCAATGTTTTGCAATTAAATTACAGGAAAACCTGAGAACATTTAAGTTTTTGACATAACTCAGTTGTGCCCCCAGTCCATAAACTTCCTCAAAACAAATAGAATGGATGCTTCATTTTGTAAAGCCTACAATCAGCATGGCTTAAAAATTCTTCAAACTGACATGTATTAAGCTTAACTAATGGCCAGGGTGGGAGGCGCAGTGGCCTAATGGTTAGTGTGCTGGACTCCAGATTGGGCAGTCCGGGTTGAAGCCCTGGCTGGGGCACTGTGTTGTGTTCTTGGGCAAGATACTTTACTCTCGTAGAGCCTCTCTCCACCCAGGTGTATAAATGGGTATCGGCGAATTTACTGCTTGGGGGTAACCCTGCGATGGACTAGCATCCCATCCGGGGGGGAGTAGAAATACTCCTAGTCCCTTCATGCTACAGAAACCGAGATCAGCTCCGGCCTGATGGGCCACTAGGCTCGTATACAGACTTTCTTTTTTACTGATGACCAGGGGGTAACTCTCCTGGGTAACTCCCATATGAAAGGAATAAGGCTGCTTGTCTGTAATAAACCATGCCCTTAAAGAAGACAAATCCGGATGTTGCTTGAACTTAATTTGATCTTTGTTTGCAATCCTAAAAAATAGCTGAAAATATTTGTGGTTTATCACCAATTGAGACAACATCCAAGACTTGCACCCTACTGTACATGCAAGTGAGATGACAAGCATTCCAATCAATTTCATATGGGAGTCCCCAGGTACTGATTGATTAAAAATAATATCTTAAATAAAGTAACCCTGTAATGAAGGCGGTTCGACACCAAAGAACGAGGAAGTATTTGACCCATAAAGACATGAGTGGGCATTTCTTAATAAGGCACAAATAATATACATTTTGCCTACGGCACTGAGTCCAACTTTGAGATCCCTTTTGAAATCTAAAAAAGTAAAGTATTGCAAAATGTCTCCAAATACCCACTCCACAGCTGTTCTTACTTTACTCATGGACAAATTATATTGTTGCTGCTGCGGTGTTAAGGCATTGCCTTTAAATGGTCCCTGAAGGTGGACTCTCAGTGGGTATGCAGGGTCCCCATACACACAGAGTGGTTGGCCAGTTGGGGAAACACAGTGGTTTTCTAACATCGGTAGAAGGCCAGACATCGCCAACATCCCACTGTCGTGTCTTCTTCCCTCGACGGGACCAAAAAGGTTTGCGATAAGTCCATTGGGCGCAACAACACTCTGAAACTTAATTGCGTGGACTCTTTTGTGCCCATTGTAAAGTACTCTTTGATTTTCGCCAGGCCTACAGACTGGTCGAACCGTCCCATCTATAAATCCCCAACAGTTGTCAAGGGCCGCTCCTTTCCGGTAGATTGCTTCAGAGAATTGAGCCAGTTGTGCTTGAGACAGCCACGGTTGGTTCAGACGTGAGAGTAAACGTCCAAACTGCACATGAAGCAAATCCATCGCTTCTCCCACCACCATGCTCAACTGGGGAACAGGTCTTCCGAAACGCGGTACAAGGTCTTCGTATCTACACGGATACGCAAATCGACGTAAAAGCATACACAGTGCTTCATCGCTGTACACGGAAAAACGATTTGGGCAAGTGACTTTGTCCGGAAGATTAAACACATCGACTAAAGCGTATATGTCATGTTTCAAAAAGCGAAATTCGCTTTTGCACTCGTCGTCGGAAAGACTGTCAAGATCAAATTTGTCGTATTTCCAGTACGGGATTTCGAGGTTCTTCGAAGTGTTCACATCGTAAAGCAACAGTAGTTCTTCGTCATCAATCAAATTCAGGTCATTAGCGAGTAAAAGTGCTTCTCTTGCTTCCCTAAATGTAGCCATTTTAGCTTCAAGTCATCTCCATGTCGTGTTGTGTTGCGTAAGGTTTGTTTACGTTTAGGACGGCAACATCATTGCTCGCGTGCTCAGCCCAGTCCTCGCGCGATCTGAGGTCGCCGTCCACATCGAACCGTCCTGTTCCGTAAGGTCTCTATTTACAACATTAGACGGCTGAACGGACAAACCCCGAAAAACACAAACTTACAGCTTTTTCTCGAAATGAATGATTGACCTCTGGTGGACGATGATCGCGAAAGGGAAATTATATGAACAGCGACGATGACTAGCTCTGATATATTTCGAAAGATGTTAGTTTGACCGTTGCCACAGAATTTAAACTACGTCTTATTAACATATTGACCTCACGCGCGCGCGAAAATATCAGATGTCCCGCGGGGCCTCTTGTAACCATAATTAGGAAGAGTATTACATATTTAAACAAGGGTTTTACATTCAGTAGCCAGGGTAGTATTCTAAAAGAGCCCTGCGATAAGTAGATTTTAAATACTAGAATATAAAATAGTAGTCGGACGTGATAAAAAATGCTATTTAGCATTCTGTTATTGTTGCTGTTGTTTTTGTTTGTATATATTTGAACATTCTGAAACAAACAAACGAAACGCACGTCCGAAAATTTTAGTTTCCGCGTAAAGAGAAATAAGCTCCGTTAATTAATTTGGCTGATTAAACTAAAACCGCATGCCGTTAAGTATCAGAGTCCTGACTTCCCTTGATACGCCGCACATGACGTACCCGGGCCATGATTTTTCCTGACACGCCGCAACGTACGTATCAGGAACATGGCACTCTCCGACACGTCTCGTTTCTTGACACATCACATTCTGATCTCGGACTCGTCGAGTGTCGAGGAATTTCACGGCCACGTAAATTCCACGAAATTACTCATTTCACGCAATGAAAACTACCGAGCGAAAAACAACTCAAAACTTAGCACAGTTCACGCTTTTTTTAAGGCAAACAGAAAGGCATAGGAACTTGAAAAATAGGAAGCACAAAAACTGGATGCGTGTTACAGAAGTGAGCGAAATAAGCTTAATGTTGAACTTGTTGTGAACGATCATCTCCGCTTTCCACAGGCAATGAAAAAAAATCCGAAGAAAGTCTACGATCAGTTGGCAATATTTTGCTTGCACTAATGATAACTGAGTTGCGTAAACTTTTGCTCTTTCGGAGGCTGCTGTTTTTTTTTGTTGTTGTTGTTGTTGTTTTTTTTTTGTTTGTTTTCTTTTTCACTTTTAAATTAGGTAAAAACAACGCTTCTTAATTCGTTAATCGGCTTTTAGAAATCGCACTTGTTGCTTTTCTTTTGACTTACGCTGCCTGCTCCGGACGCGACAAACAAAGAAACGAACTGTCGTGCACAATGACCGCTTTTTCTCTTGCCTGATATTATCACAACGATAAAATAAGTCAAAAAATTTATGAAGGCCAAATTTATTAACACATAGAAATGTATTACATAAATCACTCCTCCTCACCTTCTCTTCTTGTCCCGGCCGTTTAAGTTTAAGTTTAAGTTTAATAATACTTTGTCATGCTAGCACAAGTGAATAAATCATTTTATCTTTTGCCAAATTAAATCGATATAAAAGCGAACATTGCCAATCAAACTTGTAAGCTAATGCTTATTCCAAACGTCGTGCTACTGCGGTGACGAACTCAAATAAATTTGACCCAGTAGTGGTATGACAAAATAACGCCAGTGGTTTCAAACGTCGAATTTAATTCAGTCGCCGAAGATGGGAAGAAGTTTGCCTTGCTGAACAGGCTATGAATTCAGTTCGGCCCTGCAAGAGCACGCCGTTTGAAGCCAAGTCGCATGCTCGCAAGTAGCACTGAAAGGCTAATCTAGGCGGGCCATGCCTTAATAGCCGATTACAAAAATATACGTTGTGCAACTGTCGTGCTTAAGTTAAATTAAGTTCTTGAATTTCGTTCGGCACGGCAGTGGCACGACGTTTGGAATAGGCCTAAAACTCTTACTTTATTGGTGAGAGTCTGGCCGATACTCATACAGCCGGTCAAGTGTTCCTTTGGGCTCCCCCGATGGAAATTGATCTTGTGATAACAAAAATTACACTCCTCACTCCCGCAAGGTAGCTAATTCCTCATGCCGACAATTTTCCCGATGATCACAAGTTTTCTCGCTAAGCTTCCGAAAAAGAACTCGGCGCTTCTAATAACAAAACGGCTATTGTTTAGGTTTAACCAAAGGGCTATTGTTTGTGTTAAATCACCAAAATGGACCAAAATGGACCGGCTGATATTAGTAAGTAAGTAAGTAAGTAACAACTTTATTTACAGAGGGTAACACATAACAGTGAAAAAAACGGACGAACCAGTGGCACTCTATCCTAAGTTAAAAATAAAAAACTATGACATGATTATAAAATAAATGAAACAACTTCTAACAGATAATTTCGGGATAACTACATTTCAACAAAAATGTCCTCATCATTTGAGAAAGTACGTTAACAATATATACATACATCTTAAAGAATAAAACCAAATAAGTTTGAACAAAGCCAATAAGTGGGTGTGTTCCTCATTAGGCCAAACTTTTGACAACGTTCCTGCACAAAGGCAGTAGTATTTAATAAAAAACGGCACAAGGATAATGTGTCTGGTCCGTTAGCTCAGTCGGAAGAGCGTGGTGCTGATAACGCCAAGGTCGTGAGTTCGACCCTCACACGGACCAACTTTTCCTTTTAAGTAAACCACCTGGAAAATACTATTTTAAGATTTCTAACAGACTATACTCTGATTTCTCTTTTCCTGTATTTGTTTTGATTAGTTTATTCCCCCTCATCGGTTTAAAACAAGAGGACTAGATCAAAATTACTTAAGATCAATATTTTCCTAGAAGTCGTTGGAAATGTTTCCCGGCCAACAGAAACGGTTAGTTAAATGATATTGGAATCTAGGGTTTTATGGTAGTCAGTTGGAATTGTCTGCAAAAAAAGGAGGCAGGTGTTCCGTTGTTTCATATGGCCGTTGTGACGTCACAAAACCCATCGTAATATTGCCTGCTTCGTTATTATGTTGTGTTCATTGACAAAAGAGTGTTACAAAGGGCCTCTCCGGGAGTCGAACCGGCACCTCTCGCAACGCACCCAAAGCGAGAATCATGCCACTAGACCAACAGACCAAACATGGTTGAACTTCATTTAACGAAGGTCTTAATCTACTTCTCTCTGTCGAACTGGTTTTATAACACCTGTTTTGTGTTGTCTCATTGGCCAAGACAGTTACTACCCAACTCCCCCGATTTTTCGCTTTTCACGTGTTTCGAGCAAGATACAATAATGTAACAGAAACCTTACGCAAGTTAAAATTTCTTGCACAAAATGTGATGAAAATTGTTCAAAATGTTTTGATGGAAGTCTCCGTGGCGCAATCGGCTAGCGCGTTCGGCTGTTAACCGAAAGGTTGGTGGTTCAAGCCCACCCGGGGACGGTTGTCTTTGTTTTGATAATTATTTTCTATAAAGTTAGCGTCAGGATTCCATCCATCCATCCTGTCAGCGTAATTTTTAGTTGTACTGCATGTAAGAAGGTCTATTCAAACAAGCAGCCACTGCGCGGATGTGATGTGAATGAACCGTTATTATCGTGATCGTTATCATTATTGGTTTTTTGACGGTTGAAGCAAATTTGGCTGTAATTTTTTATAAAAGGGTACAAATATGCCCGTATCTGAGTAATCCAATTAGTCTTATAATTTGTGCATTACTTATGACTTCTTTAATCTTCGACTGTTTGTTTAATTAACGTAATTACATCACCTCACCGCTGCGCGCATTAATCTTCCGCTCCCATAACTAGAAGTTGAAGGACTTGAGCAGAAGTGTATCTTTTTGTGGTGTAT
This sequence comes from Orbicella faveolata, assembly GCF_042242905.1. NCBI lineage: Eukaryota > Metazoa > Cnidaria > Anthozoa > Scleractinia > Merulinidae > Orbicella > Orbicella faveolata. The sequence continues at coordinate 7,826,634 of NW_028301564.1, read as the reverse complement.
TAACATTTCTAAACAGCATAAATTTTCCATAGTCAATCGTTTAGTTCTTGATTAAGGATATCTGAGAAATTTGTATAGGTAATCATACGGTTTCGAGTTCAATTTGGAATTAATTTGCACGAGTGAGTTTTCCAAAAAGCTGAAATTGCACGAGCCGCTTCGGCGAGTGTAATTTCAGCTTTTTGAAAAACTCACAAGTGCAAATTAACTCCAAATTGAACGAGAAAAACCGTATGATTACTTATTAATAATATAAACATGAAAAAATTCCCGCGGAGGAAGTGCCGGAAGATCTTTCTTGGAGCCATTTTTTCTTATTTGAGAAAACTTTTTTCAAAGTTTCAACACAAAATTTTCGTCATTTTACCTGATATCATTTTCTTAGAAAAATTCCTATTATCTTTCAGTCAATCATAATCCAGAATTTTGATGTGTAATTTGCACTGGTGTTACACTTTTTGCACTGATGTTACACTTTTTGCACTGGTGTTACACTTGAACTGCACTGCTCTTAGCCAATCAGAATCGAGTAATTTTTTCATGTGTATTATTAGACGGCTAATATTGGCTTGCTCATTTGACGGTTGACGGTTAACTGCACTGAGATTCTCTGGTAACGCTAAAAACAAGGATAGCATCGTTTCTGAAAAACTTCAATATTGAGCATCGTGAGAAGTAGGCAAATGTTCAACTGTTTGCTGTACTTCGCAGACTTATTTTTTCTGTCTTCCTGGTCAAAAAAACTAGAAACTACGAGTTCCTGATTAGCACACCACTGAGTATGGCAGCTTTCAGTCGCAACAGGTTTCCGTAGTGTAGTGGTCATCACGTCCACTTTACACGCGGAATATCGCCGGTTCGAGCCCGGCCGGAAACACATCATTGTTTTTCCTATGAGACTAAATCTTGCTACCCAACTCTAGCCGGCTCTCACAAAATTTTGAGTCAGCGAAAACAAAACAAAAAGAAAAAAACGAAAGGTGTTGACGTAACTGAGCTTATTTAATTTTTTATCCTTCAGCAACTTCATGTTAGGATCGATACCTTAAATAACGCTATCGAGCTATGATCTTAACAAAGCTTGTCACTGATTGTTAGTGGATTGGTAGCCAGAAATGTATGAGTTTCAGCCGGAGAAACCAAAAGTCTCTCTGCTGTAAGTTGACGGTTGAATGCAATTTCTGTGTTAAATGAAAGCTTTCAAATGACCCAAGGACAAAAACCATCGCTTTAAACTTTTCCGTTCATTTTGTTTTGTTCCAGGGTAATTTAAATGGAATAACTAATCAATTTCTTTTTTACGTTTTGCTAATAAGATTTGGCGAAATATAAAGATGATGACATCGACCATTTCATGATCGCATCAGTCCAAACAATCCATAACCTTAACCCCTATTATTGTATAGCCTAATGTGAACATCTTTGAGGGTGTAGAGTATTTTGGCAGGTTGCTTAAACATTTCGCCGGTATCAGGAGAGCAAGGTAATTCCTCTCAAACTATTGTTAGATATAGTAGCCAGTTCTCCCGCGGATAATGTTAGCACGAGCGTTGCGTTGATGTTTTCTCTGAGGATGAAAATGCACGTGTTAAAGCCCCTCGGGACTCCCTTGGGCTGTGACTAAAATTCCCTTTAAATTGATCAGCGGATTCACGAAAAGTGTAACATGAAGCGACGGAGAGAGGGAAAGAACGAGTGAATGTCTCATCCATACCTACAATTTGGAAAATACTAGTTTGCTAAAAAATTATTGTTATGATTATTTTAATTATTATTTGAAAAGAAAAACAATTAATTTGGGCCTGTCCTGGAGTCGAACCCGGGACCTCTCGCACCCAAAGCGAGAATCATCCCACTAGACCAACAGGCCAGACATATGGTAAACTTTTTAGACAAATGCTTCAATCTGCCACTCCCTTGACTCAGCTGGTGTTTTAATACCTGTTCTGTGTTGTGTTGTAGCAGGAGCCATAATCGGGCACGGAGACCGTAAGTCTTGGGATCCGCGAGCACCTATGATATGGGACTATTTTTCTATTTTTAGAACAAATTGCGCCGTCCTGACGTCATATATCCGCGCGGATCCACGCACATGTCAGGGGCTCTCGCGTGGATGTTGTCACGTTGAGTGATCAAATGGTGAGAGTTGCGAGATTCTCTTGCAGATTTTTCACAGCAATGACAAGGAATAAGGCAGGGAATAAGAACCAGGGCTCTTATATGTAGTGTTATGCTCTGAGCTAATGGAAAAGGTGAGTTTTGCAGGGTCCAAGACATTACTTCAATTTCGCGCTGTAAATGAATAATATCTGGTCGCGCTAGCTGTACGCGTAATCTTTTGCGTTTGTTGTGTAAAGAAAAGTTGTGTAAGAAAACTCTTTACTCTGGTATCGAGCTAATTTGTGAGTTTCCCAAACAATGCTTAATCATATTGTTTTTGTTTGTTTGGCCAGTTTGCAAAAGTTTTTGAAAGGCAAGTCTGAGGCGTACAAGTAGCTCATTTGCATAGTGCAGCGCATGCACTTTCAAGTCCGAGGTCGATGTTTTCAATTGTCAACAAATCTTGACAAAAATTTCTTTCGTTGTGTTTTGTGCTGAGATGTTGCAACAATTTTCACCAACGCCAAAAGGCTGCTAATATCATGTGTGTTTCTTTAACATAGTGAAATTTTACACTGCGAAAATAAAATAGACAAGGAGTTTTGATAACTCAACCAACAAAATCGAAGTCGTTATTCCAGTTGATTAAAGAAAGCGTCATCGTAACTTTGCTGATTATTTCTGCGGTATTCACATATTTTCAGCTAAGCTTTTAATACGTTCTGAAACATTTATCAACCTTAGACATATATAAAAATTAGAGATTTTATATGAGTTCGATGTACGTTTTCAAACGAAAGTGGGGAAGTCCAATTTGTCATGTTTTACTGACTGTACAAAACACGCATCGGCGGTCGCTCTTATTCATGGACAACAGACAATTTATTGGGTTTTTACACAAACAAAACTGAGCAGCATCTACAGAGATAAACTTTATTGTCACTTATAAGGCCTTGATAAAGCATCAAGCGTTGCTTACAATTCAGGCGAAAATTCAAACTTCCAATTATTATTTTTTTTTTTTTTTTACTCTTCTCTTTACTCTCTTTTCTTTTACTCTGGCGAAATCTTCGCAAGCGTGTGACAAGAGGAGGGAAACTTTGAAGTCCTGAAACGGTGCTATATCCAAATATATCCAACTAGTTTTTTTGCGGTGTTTTGGAAAAGCTGTCAATCTTCAACATATGTAAAACTTAGAGTGGAGTGATGTGGAGCCCTTGTAAAAGAAGCTGAGGAACACAACTTGGTCAGTGATATAAAGCGGCACATAACTAAATTCGACACTATCTTCCTTCACTTAAACTGGAGCATCTTGCGACGAAAATACTGAAGTAAACTCCCAACAGACATGAACGTCTTGATATGTGGGCCAAAATTAAGGCATCAAACATTTCGGGAATTTCGGACGCCATTTCCCCGCGCTACATCCGCAAAAATCCTCGCAGCATTGTACACGCGTGTGTCGCACATGATAGCGCAATTTTTTCTAAAAATAGAAAAATTCTCCCATATCATAGGGACAGCTCCAGTACTAGAAATGGCGCGCGCTTACGGTCTCCGTCCCCGATTATGGCTCCTGGTACAAATCAATAAGCTAGAACATTTTACAAGACGCTGTTAAAACAAAGCTTAATAAGATTTTGGACGAACACGAAGACTGACTGATCAAGAATGACGTAAATCTCCCGCCAAAGGCAAAAAAGTCCTTAAACATCCCAGGACACCCCGCGAGCCTCTCCATCATGCTGTCAGAATAATAATCTCTGACTAATTCGTCCCTCGATCGTCAGAAATTACATATTTCAAAAGCGCAAATAAATTTGTTGCTTTCTCGGCACAAGCTACAAGATGAAAAAAGAAAAAAAAAAGAACATGCCCGTCTTGATTGACACACGTCACAAAATCATGACTATCAACAAGCGAACGATTGCGATCAGTTGGTCAAATGTCTGAAAAAAATGAAACCAATTTTATCCCTTATCTGATCAGAATGCAAAAAAAAGCCAAGCAATGAAACAGACATAGAAACACAATCATTACCCCCACATAATGAAAAAAACAAAACAAAACAAAACAAAACACACTTCTTAATTTTAACAATAATTCTATTATGAAGAGAACACAATTCTCTTTCCTGCCTACCAGATGTTTCTTTCTCGAATCCATGAAGTCTCTCTCCCTCTAATGTAGGGCGCCGTAGCTCAGTTGGTTAGAGCGCCTGTCTTGTAAACAGGAGGTCATGGGTTCAAATCCCGTCGGTGCCTTAGAGGGGTCAAACTTTTTAATTCTCAATACTTTTTCATTACTTTTGCTCATCGAAGCTTCACATATTGTTTAACAGGTAATTTTTGTCAGGTTTTGTTATATCCAATAAGAGTTTTATTTTTATGGTCCACGCAGGGGTCGACTGAAAAATTACATGACGGTACATTTAAAGTGCTACTATATATCATGAAATTCGCATCTTTCGTATCTAAGCCATTTTAGCACAAAAAAGTAGACTGTACGAGAAGAAAAACGCTGTTTACTATTTCAAAGATCTCCTTTCGTTCCAAGTGATGACGTCATAAACTCGACTAAATTTTGATCAAATTTCATGAAAAAGATATCTCAGCCAATTTGTATCAGAAATCTTTGATTCTTTGCGGTAAGATTCTACTAGATGTGCTCCACAATATGAGCTAAACAGTTATGTTACCATGGGAACATGCTGGGGTCCAGACCTCCTCGATATTAAAAGCTTTTCTGGCCACCTTTGGCGTTCCATTTGATATTTGCCAGTGGTGCCTCATCTGCATGATCCAGCAAACATATAAATATGTTAGGTGGTGTTTGTAGCCTTGTTTAATGTTTTTCGAGCTGAAAATCACTAAAATATTTGAATCAGATTGAAGGGGAATGGAAAATAGTTAGTTGCCCTGGGAACAATAGTTCAATGGTTTCCGCTGCAAATTGACCAAGATAGCTCTATTTATGTATTCGATATAATATTGAGCTGTCTTTCATTTGCATATTTTACACATTTTTCAAACTTAAATATCTCCGGAACTAATGCAGATATTTGCAAGCGGCAAACGGCGTTTTTAATATTTCGTGGATTTCCATGTGATTGACCCAAAAATTCAAGGAGTAAAATTTGATCATAGTACCACGTTAACGTGGTTTAGAAATACTTCGCTTTAGGATCACTAGTGGTTCACCGAGGTTTCCGTAGTGTAGTGGCTATCACGTCCGCCTTACACGCGGAAGGTCGCCGGTTCGAGCCCGGCCGGAAGCATTCTTTTTCGTTTATTTATTTGACTTTTGCAGTTGCTTTTTTACGATTGCATGTCTCGATTTCTTTATGAACTGTTTTATGGCACCTTGTATTTTAAGAGTAATGATACTGAAGTTATAGTAATCCTGACAAGTAAATTAATCATAATTTAAGGATGTCAAAATATAATAGCAGACTTCGCTGCATCAGTTAAATTATTTAGTAGTTATTTTTCTGTTGTAATATTATGACAATAGCTTGTACCAAATATTCTCAAAGACGTCCAAATATTCTTCCAAAACTAGTAATTTGTTTTATCCAAGACTCTGATTTCATGTAACAACCGTGGGATTAGCTATAATGGTAGAGCGCCCGCTTTGCATGCGAGAGGTACCGGGATCGATGCCCGGATTCTCCATATAATATTATTTTGCTTCAAAAGATAAAGTTCAGATCAACACTGATTTTTTACTATTATTTGGCAAGTTATTTTCTTCAAAATTTTACAAATAGCAGTAAGTCTTTTTCATTGTTCTAAATTAGTTAATGTGGTGTATTTAAATTTCCTTTTTCATTTTCGGTAACACCTGACGAAAACAGGTAACCAATTTTTCAAAATAGCCTTGTCATAGCCAAGGCATCTATACAATGGGGGATTAGCTCAAATGGTAGAGCGCCCGCTTCGCATGCGGGAAGTACCGGGATCGATACCCGGATTCTCCAAAATCAAGATTTTTGCTACCCATGTTAATATTTTTTGGGGCTTTTCTTTTCTGTTTGCAGTTCTTTTTTCCTCATTCATATGCTCATAAAAAGCAGGAAGTGTGCCATAACTTCCTGCACAAAATTACGTTATTACTCATCATCAGTATTGACTGTTATTCGGATTCTCAATTTTGTCATTGGATAGTTGTTTTTCATTGTTATAGCTTAAAACGTGCATTGAAATTTTCTGTAGGAATCCGTGAATGCACCATATTCTCAATGTTAAGCAGATTTCCACTGAAAATAAATTTATTGAATGGGATCATTATTTTCTTAAATCTTTAACAAGAGTTGGCTCACTGGTGGCGGAACCCAAGTATGGCTTCTTCGGCACAAGTGTCATGGCGTCCGTAACAGCGCGCCAAAATCCACAGTGGAAAAAATGGCGGCTGTACATTTTACGACAATGCATGGCGTACCTGGATTATCAAAGTAGACATAAAATCGTATCTTTGCAACATTTGTCGCTGTATTACATTAATTGTGTACGCTAGGTTTGAACCTTTAGGAAGTTTTCTGCGCGTTTTTCATGAGCGTTTCTTAAGGATTTTGACGCTAAAAACTATTGGTAAATGGACCAGTCGCCATCTTGTTGCCCACAGTGGATTTTTCGGGATAATTTTTAGATGGGTGTCTTATCGCGACATCGATATGAACCCACAAGCTTCTAGCTTAAATTTCATCGTGTTTAATAAGTAATGATTATTTATTCATTCATTCCAGCCGGATTCTTAGCAAAGCTGTCGTTGCCTTTAGTTAATTTTCAATCTTCTAATTTCTGCTCTGGAAACAGGGTGTGAAGAGAGTCACGCCTGCTGTCATCATGCGCAGCTTTTTGCTTCACTAACAGGACAACCAAGTACAGCTCTATCACCATGTTTATACCACTTTTTTTAAAAGCAGTTAAAAAACTGCCATTTTCTGTTTGATAAGGACTGCACGCAAACAAAAGCAAGCCAAATTTGTGTTTCTCTTTTTGCTTTCTTTGCGCGGGAAATGTTTCGTTGTTCATTTGAAAAAGACATTTCCAGGGCAGCAGATATTTATTAAAACATGTTCAAAGAAGGCTTTGTATATGGTAAACAAATCAAAGGGAGAGTTTCACAGTTCAACGCAAGCCCTAGCTTTCGCGTGAGAATGAAGTATCTTTTTCGCTTACTTTCTTCGCTTTTCTTCTTTCGCACGTTCGTTCAGTTCTTTACATGCAATAAGCCAGTGATAAAAAAGGGCCAAAGAAATCGATGCTGTTACGACTTGCGGGGAGTTAGCTCAAATGGTAGAGCGTCCGCTTAGCATGCGGGAGGTACCGGGATCGATACCCGGATTCTCCAGATTTTTTTTTTTCTTCAAAATCATTATTTTCCCAGATTCAACAATTCTTTCTTATGTAAATACGGGTGTATGTTTGCAATTAAAAACTATCACCTTTGGGAGAACCTCAGTCGGACCTGTGTGGTGTTTGGCTTTTGCTTACATAGCAAAAAATTAAAATCGTGATTCTAGCGGAACATAACATCAGTGAATTAAAGTGTGTGCATGAATAGAATAATAAAATAGCATTACTTTCTGTCCATCATCATCAAATAGGAACTGAACCTAAAAGACCTAAAACTCGGTATAAATTTGCTAAGAACAGCATATAATAGTAGGCTGAACCTTAGGCTATTTTTGAATCGATGGCGATCTATAACATCAGTCGGTAATTACATTTACCCTTCATATATGAAGCAGTAGATGGCAGTCTGAACACAAAACTGATTCTCGCACGTGGATTAAATGCTCTGTTTGTTTTAATCTTTCGCGCTATGAAATAAATACTAAGTGATTACGATCGGCGCATTTTCAATTAATTTCTTCTCCCTGGAGAAAGCAAAATTAATATAAAAACTGTCATCGCCTTACCAACTACCGAGCTGGATTAAAAAGTTTCGCAAGATTTCATTCTTAATCAATTTCATTTTCCGAAGAACGATTCAATCATTTTTTAAAATTGCGTTTGCTGCCATTCATAGACAACAGAATTGATTACCCCTTTGCATTAAAGGTTGATTGCTTTGATGACATCTTTCAGGAAGGCTTACTTTAGTTTGTTACAAGCCATTTGCTTTGGCACAAACTTCAACGTTCAGCAGATCTTCAATCGCTACCAAGTAACGAATCTGGGAAAGAGAATGTCTTTAAACATTTCAGGGAATTCTACAAGGAACGGGACAATAGTGGAGTTGGTAAAGAAAGCCTCAAATTAGCCTGCGTAGTAGTCTTTTCCGTTTCCTCTTAGCGGGAGAAAGCGAGAGCCAAGGGGAAGTCGCGCGAACGCATGGGGCGAGAGCAAAAAGAGGAACGGGGGGGGAGGGTTTGGGGAGGAAAAAAACACTAAAACACTACAGAATATTAGTCGTCTGTTTATTTCAAGTTGTCATAACCCATTGTTGTGGTAAACTGACCCATCCGACATCTGTCAGTGCGAAGGGGATTTTTAACACCTATTCATACAAATCTCATAAAAGGTTTTTCGTGTTTTTCTCGATAAAATAAAACTGCATATAAGGATGAACATTTTTAGTTCGTTTACGCGCGTCTTCCGATGGAATTGGCTGAAAATCGGAGGTATGTTCTAGGATACCTCCTTCGAAAAACCGTGCCGGGATTTGTTTCATTTCGCTTCCGTTTCAAAGTTATGGCAAAAGTCCGCATTAAAAATATCAAAGTTAAGGAGGGTGTAGGAAAAAAACCAAACCACATCTGGAAAATCGCAGACACGATTTTTGAGGGTGTTGTGTGAGAAAACATTTCCGATTTAAATCGCGCCGCTCCGATAATTCACGCGCGGAAGCAAACAAGTTTAAGCGAAGCAGTGTTTTCTTATAATATCACTGCGACAATAACTTTTTAGAAAATTTCAAAGATATGATTGTATTCTATAACTATTTAGCTTTCAGAAAATGTATAGATTGATAGTTTTCTTTCAAAACGCCAGCGTGAGAGCGCGATTTCCAAACACTGTCAATCCACCTACCATGGTCAAAAAATGTGTGGAAACGTATTTCTCAGAACCCCGAGGAAAGGGGACAAATCAATAAGCTGGAACATTTTACAAGACGCTGTTAAAACAAAGCTTAATAACATTTTAGACGAACACGAAGACTGACCGATCAAGAATGACGTAAATCTCCCGCTAAAAGGCTAAAACGTCCTTAAACATCCCAGGACAACCTGCGAGCCTCTCCATCATGCTCTCAGAATAGTAATATCTGACTAATTCATCCCTCGATCGTCAGAAATTACAAATTTTAAAAGCGCAAATAAATTTGTTGCTTTCTCGGCACAAGCTACAAGATGAAAAAAGAAAAAAAAAAAAGAACATGCCCGTCTTGATTGACACACGTCACAAAATCATGACTATCAAAGAGCGAACGATTGCGATCAGTTGGTCAAATGTCTGAAAAAAAATGAAACCAATTTTATTCCTTATCTGATCAGAATGCAAAAAAAAGCCAAGCAATGAAACAGACATAGAAACACAATCATTACCCCCACATAATGAAAAAACAAAACAAAACACACTTCTTAATTTTAACAATAATTCTATTATGAAGAGAACACAATTCTCTTTCCTGCCTACCAGATGTTTCTTTCTCGAATCCATGAAGTCTCTCTCCCTCTAATGTAGGGCGCCGTAGCTCAGTTGGTTAGAGCGCCTGTCTTGTAAACAGGAGGTCATGGGTTCAAATCCCATCGGTGCCTTAGAGGGGTCAAACTTTTTAATTCTCAATACTTTTTCATTACTTTTGCTCATCGAAGCTTCACATATTGTTTAACAGGTAATTTTTGTCAGGTTTTGTTATATCCAATAAGAGTTTTATTTTTATGGTCCACGCAGGGGTCGACTGAAAAATTACATGACGGTACATTTAAAGTGCTACTATATATCATGAAATTCGCATCTTTCGTATCTAAGCCATTTTAGCACAAAAAAGTAGACTGTACGAGAAGAAAAACGCTGTTTACTATTTCAAAGATCTCCTTTCGTTCCAAGTGATGACGTCATAAACTCGACTAAATTTTGATCAAATTTCATGAAAAAGATATCTCAGCCAATTTGTATCAGAAATCTTTGATTCTTTGCGGTAAGATTCTACTAGATGTGCTCCACAATATGAGCTAAACAGTTATGTTACCATGGGAACATGCTGGGGTCCAGACCTCCTCGATATTAAAAGCTTTTCTGGCCACCTTTGGCGTTCCATTTGATATTTGCCAGTGGTGCCTCATCTGCATGATCCAGCAAACATATAAATATGTTAGGTGGTGTTTGTAGCCTTGTTTAATGTTTTTCCAGCTGAAAATCCCTAAAATGTTTGAATCAGGTTGGAGGGGAATGGAAAACAGTTAGTTGCCCTGGGAACAATGGTTCAATGGTTTCCGCTGCAAATTGACCAAGATAGCTCTATTTATATATTCGATATAATATTGAGCTGTCTTTCATTTGCATATTTTACACATTTTTACTCGGGCTTTCCGAAGGAAACGCCCGAGGTATAAATTCGGCTTCGTTTTTTTTTTTTTTTTTTTGCGTTCAGTCACAAATCGCCGTCGAGGTTACGGCGCATGCGTAGAATCTGTATAGCGCGCATCCGTAGTGTACGCTACTGAAGCACATGGGCGAGTAATGGCTGATGGTGTTAAGGTCTCGTTGGTGACTGCGAATATTATCCGTAGCTCTATTTCTGTGTCACAGTCATCAACAAAATGGCATACAGCCCTGGAAAATCGCCTTCAAAGAGAAAATCAGAGTCCGTGATCGGATATGTTCACGAATTATCGCCGATCAAGAAGAATAAATCCCGCACGATCGAGTACCATTCGCTGACGCTGCAAACATCGAGTACTCAACATCGTGAAGCCCTCCTGTATTCAACTTAAAAGAGTAAGTTCTTGGAAGAGAGTTTGGAAACCAGGACACCAGTGAAATTTCAGAACATTACGTACACCGCGGACGGCAAAAAAATTGTCGTAAATGACATGACCTTAGTCACCACTCCAAAGCCAAGTAAATACGACTTCCAATACGCAGACTTCGCGCAGCATGAGGACACAACACCAGTCCCGATTTTCGACGTACTTAACAAACATAATCAATGGGACACTGTTACCATCAAAGGAAAGATTGCACAAATAAAGGATACCACAATCGTCGGATCAAAGAAACTGAGACTCTGCCAAGCACTGATTGCAGACAACACCGCAACCATGCCATTAGATATATGGGAGAACAATATCGCAACATTCAAACTTGGATCCATCTACATTGTAGCACCAGTCCAAGTGCGTGTTTGGTCACGTACCAAAAAACTCAGCACTATAGTTACGAAACTCTTTCAGACATCTCTCTAGTATCAAGCCGAATGGAAAACGGTAACATAAAGGAAGTTCTACGAGTCCAGAGCAGCGACAAATTTCGGAAGTGCCTAAAATGCGACCGTAAGGTTCAAGATTGCTCTTCTCGGGTGGTCAACTGCCAAAAGTGTGGGAGCATGAGAGCAGATAAATGTAAATATGGCCTCACCCTAAAAGTGAAAGTCAAACTTAGTAATGATGAGGAACTTACCATCAAGTTCGGCGATGAATCACTACCAAAAATCCTCAATGCCGAAATCCTAACAATGGATGAGGACTCTATTACTGAACAATTGCTGTTTATTGAAGACATGAAGATTACTTATAATGTTCACGCACATACCCTTGAAAATATCTTATAAGCGCATGACACTGTAGAGTACGGAAAATATTTGTTGTTGAGATTTGTTACCGTTTGTCACATTAGATCCAATAGAATTTGAACAATATTCATATCGTTCAACATATCCCTTATCTTAAGACCGTATTATACAGGGTCTGGACAATAATTAAAGATTGAATTAATGAAAGTCTTTGTAAGAGCCATATTCAAATTATTTAGAAAACTTGTTTTAATAAAACCATTAATGTCAATAATATGAAGATTTCCTTGCTTCCGCGCACTGCCTTCTACACCAACAATTCCGCGCTCATGCTTTTCCTTCTGGTAAGGTCTTTTTTTATCTTTTTTAAGAAAAACATTATTTACACATGAACTATACAACGTGATAAAGAGATACTGCTGGCAATTTAATATTTGACAAACATTATCTTTACATTTTCTGACGTCACCTGATACAGGGCCAACAAATCTGGTGTCAAATAACTTTGAGATTTTCACGTTGCTTAAAGACGACTTCTGTAGCGTTCGACTTTTACATAGCAAGATGTTGGAAAAAAGCCCGAGTTCACGTAGTCATGCGTCTAGTTCAAACTTAAATATCTCCGGAACTAATGTAGATATTTACAAGCGGCAAACGGCGTTTTTAATATTTCGTGGAATTCCATGTGATTCACTCAAAAATTCAAGGAGTAAAATTTGATCATAGTGCCACGTTAACGTGGTTTAGAAATACTCCGTTTTAAGATCACTAGAGATTCACCGAGGTTTCTGTAGTGTAGTGGCTATCACGTCCGCCTCACACGCAGAAGGTCGCCGGTTCGAGCCCGGCCGGAAACATTCTTTTTCGTTTATTTATTTGACTTCTGCAGTTGCATTTTTATGATTGCAAGTCTCGATTTCTTTATGAACTGTTTTATGGCACCTTGTATTTTAAGAGTAATGACACTCAAGTGATAGTAAGCTTGAAAAGTAAATTAATCATAATTTAGGGATGTCAAAATAATATAATAGCAGACTTTGCTGCATCATTTAAATTATTAAGCAGTTATTTTTCTGTTGTAATATTATGACAATAGCTTGTACCAAATATTCTCAAAATGTCCAAATATTCTTCCAAAACTAGTAATTTGTTTTATCTAAAACTCTGTTTTTCATGTAACAACCGGGGGATTAGCTCGAATGATAGAGCGCTCGCTTTGCATGCGGGAGGTACCGGGATCGATGCCCGGATTTTCCATATAATATTATTTTGCTTCAAAAGACAAAGTTCAGATCAACACTGATTTTCTAATATTATTTGGCAAGTTATTTTCTTCAAAATTTTACAAATAGCAGTAAGTCTTTTTCATTGTTCTAAATTAGTTAATGTGGTGTATTTAAATCTCCTTTTTCATTTTCGGTAACACCTGACGAAAACTGAAAAACCTATTTTTTAAAATAGCTTCGTAATAGCTAAGGCATCTATACAATGGGGGATTAGCTCAAATGGTAGAGCGCCCGCTTCGCATGAGGGACGTACCGGGATCGATACCCGGATTCTCCAAGTTCACGATCGATTTTTGCTACCCATATTAACATTTTTGTTTTTTTTTTGTTTTTTTGTCTTTTCTGTTTGCAGTTCTTTTTTTCTCATTTATCTGCTCATAAAAAGCAGGAAGTGTGCGATAACATCCTGCACAAAATTACTGTATTACTCATCATCAGTACTGACTGTTATTCGGACTCTCAATTTTGTCATTGGATATTTGTTTTTCATTGTTATAGCTTAAAACGTGCATTGAAATTTCCGTAGGAAACCGTGAATGCACAATATTCTCAATGTTAAGCAGATTTTCATTAAAATAAATTTATTGAATGCGATTATTATTTTCTTAGACCTTTAAGATGAGCTGACTCACTAGTGGCGGAACCTAAGTACGGCTTCTTCGACACAAGTTGTCATGGCGTCAGTAACAGCGGGCCAAAATCCACAGTGGGAAAAAATGGCGGCTGTACATTTTACCACAATGCATTGCGTAAATGGATTATCAAAGTAGGCGTAAAATCATATCTTTGCGATATTTGTCGCTGTATTACATTAATTGTGTACGCTAGGTTTAAAGCTTTAGGAAGTTTTCTGCGCGTTTTTCATGAGCGTTTCTTAGAGATTTTGACGCTAAGAATTATTGGTAAATGCACCCGTCGCCATCTTGTTCCCCAAAGTGGATTTTTTTTGGATAATTTTTAGATGGGTTTTCTTATCGCGACATGGACATGAACCCACAACATTATAGCTTAAATTCCATCGTGTTTAATAATTCAACAATTAAACGAGACTTACCTGTAAGTTGAAGTTTGATTAGAATTCTATCTGTCACCAAGCACTGAGGGATTACGTGAGATAGCATTGCGCCTGTGCGACATCAGTTTTTAAAGCACTTACCATGTGTGCAGTGGAAAATCCAGCACCAAGCCACGAAAGGGTTGGGCATTAAAAACCTAGGGTGGACACGTAATCCCTCAGTGCTTGGTGACAGATAGAATTCTAATCAAACTTCAACTTACAGGTAAGTCTCTTTTAATTGTTGAATTCTATTCTGTCACCGCACTGAGGGCTCACGTGAGACTTCAAAGCAACTGCACACATGAAACCATTTGAACCATATGCAAGGTGGTTTATTAGTGAATTACTTAAGTGACAAAATGCTGTCAGCAAAACCATTGTTTACATCGATTGGCTTGTTGTAAAACCTAGCAAAAGTGGTGACTGAAGACCAACCAGCAGCTGACATTATCTGGTCTAAAGGTACAGAGCACAAACTGGCTTTAGATGTGGAGGCAGACCTTGTTATATGTGGCTTAAATTTGTCTACATTAATCCCTGCTTCCTTCATAATAACTTTAACCCAACGACTAATGGTGCTTCTGGACACCGGACGGAGAGGCTTGAGATAACTAATAAACACTTGTTTACATTGTCCACGCAACTCTTCTGTGCGTGCTAAATATTCCCTTAGTGTAGTGACCACACATAGGAGGGGGTCAGCAGGATATGAAGTAAACTGAACATGAACTGATTTTGTACCAGGCTTGGTTTGCTTTATAGGCTTAGACATAACAAACGTAATTTGTGACTCCGTACTTGTCATGTCCTCAAGATTTAGCATATGTATGGTTTGCCCATGCTGGGCTGAAACTAAAGACATTAACACAACTGTTTTCAATGTCAAGTCTTTAAGAGGAACATCCCTGGTAGTAGGGATTGTCTTAAGATGTCTCAGGACTGTTCCCACATCCCATGTTTGTGTGTATCTCGATACTGTTGGTCTGGATTCGAAGACTCCTTTCAGAAATCTTCTGACTGTAGGATGAGCACCAAATGTAATGCCATTTACAGGTTTTAGTATATAGGAGAGAGCCGATCGTGCTGTATTCAAAGCACTGTGACCAAGACCTTGGTCATATAACTCGACAAGGAAATCTAAAGCTTGGGAAATAGAGGGATCAACCCAACTGACATTTTTGCTATGACAATACTTGGTCCAGCGCTTGATGTATGAAACATACTGTTTACGTGTTCCCTTCCTCCATGACTGTAAGATGATGTCCGAAGCTCGTTTTGAAATTCCCTGTGTTTCAAGGGATCGCCTGATACTCTGCAGACCATCATGGTCATTTTCTTGACTAGAGGATGTGTCATTTCCTTCCTTGCTGGCATTTGAAGAGTGTCTGACTTTTGTGGCAGAGTCCTTGGAACATCCGTTATCATGCGTAATAGTTGTGAGTACCCTGGCTGAGTTTCCCACATAGGAACAATTATGATGCCCTCTGATTTCTCCATCACTATTTTCTGTAAACATCGGGCAATCAAACTAAATGGAGGGAAAGCATAGAACAAATGATTACCCCAATTGATTGAAAAGGTATCCACATAAGTTGCTTCTGGGTCTGGTTTCCAGGATGCGTAACAATCTAATTGCTTGTTTAGCCTACAAGCAAAAAGGTCTATGGTGGGTTTCCCCCATATGTCAATGATCTCGCAAAATAAGCGAGGTGAAAGCACCCACTCTTTATTATCACTGAAAATCCTGGACTCTCTGTCTGCATGGATATTTTCTTTCCCTGGGATATGAGCTGCAGATAACCATATCTGTCTGTCCATGCAAAATTGCCAAATGTTCTTAGCAACAGAATGGCACTCCATGGAGTGTGTACCCCCCATAGAGTTAATATAGTTTACCGCAGTGGTGTTGTCAGAATAAACCCGAATGTGTACAGAGTGCTCCTTCCTGCAGAAGGCTTTTAAGGCATATAAAACAGCCATTAATTCCAGACAATTTATATGTTGCAGGGTTTCTTCCTCATTCCATCCACCCCCTGTTTTTGATGTACCCATCACTGCACCCCAGCCATCATTTGAGGCATCAGTGTACAAAGTGATGTTAATATGGGAAGTAGGTATACAGATCTTATAATCAGCGTTATCTACATTGTCATACCACCACTGTAATTCCTGTTGGCTTTCTGCAGATAGTGTCATACGAGCAGAGTAGTTCCTTTTGCACTCTCTTAGGGCAGCTGTTTTATCATTCTCAAGATGTCTATAAAAAGGGACCCATGCAATACACCTGGAAAGCTGGACATTAGCAGGCCAATTACCTCTGCAAGGTCATGAATTATCATATGTACCTTGCAAAGAAGGTCAAAACATTTTTCTTTTATGCGATTCATCTTCTCTGGAGTTAAGCTAACTGTCATATTCACTGAGTTAAGAACAAAGCCTAGAAATATAAGGACTTGTGTAGGTTGTAACACTGATTTAAGGGAGTGAATAACAAACCCCAGCCTAACAAATAAATCAGTTGCGTCAGTGATGTTATCATGGCATTCTCGCACAGTATCTCCCTGTAAGTACGAATCATCAATGTATCCAACATTCAAATGCCCTTTACGTCTCAGGGTTGCATAAACAGGTTTTAACACCTTTGTGAACAATCGCGGTGCACTAGAAAGTCCATTTGGTAAACAGGTGAATTGAAACAGTTTTCCCTTCCATTGAAATCTGAGGAATTTTTGGTATTCCTCATCAATGGGTATTGAATAATAAGCATCACGCAAGTCAACAGATGCCATATAGCAGTTTGGCTTCATGAGCCTTATAGCTGATTGCAATGTGTCCACCTTAACATGACGGTACTCAACATATGCATTGAGCTTTTTGAAGTTAAGTATCAACCTATGTCCACCATCTTTTTTAGGTCTAATAAATGTGGTAGAAATGTATTCTCCTCTACAGTGACTTGCTTCTGTAATAACACCCTTTTTTAAGAGTTTTGAAATTTCCTCCTCAATGATAATCTGTTCTTGAGGGGTAAAATTTATTTCCTGTGGCACAGACTCCTGTTCAGGGAGTTGGGCAAATTCTATTTTGTAGTGTTGCACACTATCAAGAATAAACTGATCTGAAGTTAAACAGCGCCACTGGGGGAAAAACTGTTTCAATCGTCCACCTATATTGTCATTAGACACAAATAGGGAACGAGCTCTTACCTCAACATCATTTGTGTTAACAGGGTCTGTAGCTGTGGCCTTTATTTCGGTTTCCCTTGTTTTGGTTTTCTTGTCTGGTTGGGGTTGGTAGACTGTCGATCGTTCTTTCGATAGCCTAAAAAAGGCCTCCTGCTACGATTTCCATGTCACTTTGAATCATAGTTGCTGAAATTCCTCGTGTTTCTGGGGTCATAACGTGATCTCTGTGCTGACCCATGATTTGTCGCAACTTTCTTTCCGACGCGGTTGACTTCAGTCAACTCTTTCACTTCCTTTGCTAAATCATCGCCAAACAGTTGGTCGGTGATAGTAACAGACGAGGAAGACGAACATAAATGTTTGTAATCATTATTTAAGTCTGGCTTCATCAGCTCTCGACGCCTCTGGTTTAAGTCCAAATTTGCATTAGCTATCAGGGCAAAAGCATCAGTGGCTTCCAGGAGTATTTCATTTCCCGAGGGAATTGAGGACAGATTTCCGAGCAACTTGTTTACCGCAGTCGTCAAGGCACAGAGTCCTTTAAACAAGGAAGTTTGCACTTTCTGCAATTTCACATCTTGTGAGCGTACTGCTGGGCTCAAATTATCCCAGACTGCTTGATTAACTCTAACTTTAGTTAGGTTTTGGCAGTTGTTTGGGCGATGATATTTATTCATCTTGTCCTGAAGCTTTTCTTCAGGTAGCCCGTCCTTGAGCATCGAATCAATTACACTCGCAAGCTCGCAGTCCACCTCAGGACTCGTTTCTTCTTTCAAGAGATCTTGTTTTAGGCTTTTTAATACCTCACTGTTTCCTTCATTAGAGGCGTGAGTGGCTCTATTGATAAGCGCTTCAATTTCTGGGGATTTCTCCGATTTTTCCTCATCGGACTTTTCCGGTAGTTGTTCACAGCGCTTCTTTGCGGGTGGTTCGCCAACCTCGTGGTCTTGCGTTCCCCCGCTCTCTAGCACGCTTTCCTCTTCGGGAGCGATTTCTAACTCTCCTTTAAACGTCTCAAACGCCTCAGCAATGGCATTAGCCGTACTGGTAGACGTTGCTGATAGTGTTTGGTTCAGACTATCAAATCCTTCTCGCATAACTGTCAACATGAGCTGCATATCAGCAGAAACACGAGAGGCGCCATTTATGGCTCAACTCTCTGTTGGTCCTTCGATGTTTTCGCATGTAGAGAGGATATTCTCCGTCGGGTCTGGCTTCCTCTTTCTCCCCGAATGCTCTTTATTCATTCTTTGTTTTCGTGTATTGACTTCGGTGTTTTTTTCCTTCATCTCAAGGAGCAAATTATTGCTACTCGATAATATAACACCGTTCGCTTTCAAAGGCGGCAACACACTGAGTTCGCGCAGGCGCAATGCTATCTCACGTGAGCCCTCAGTGCGGTGACAGAATAGAATTAATGATTATTTATTGAGTCATTCCAGATTCTTAGCAAATCTACCGTTGCCTTCCGTTAATTTTCAATCCTTTAATTCCTGCTCTGGAAACAGGGTGACAAGAGAGTCACACGTGCAGTAAAGCCTGGTTTTCGTTAGCGACGCAAGTACAACCGAAAGCACAAGTGGAAACACAATAATTCTTATTTCACCATCAAAACGGCCTTAACGCAGGCATATGCACAAGGGCAAGCACAAGCCAAGGATATTAACTACACGTGGTTATGTTTGCCTAATGAAAACACTGGATCCAGATCACCTCACGCCTAAACAGTTTTTCAAAATGGCGGAAAGTTCAAATGATTTTCCTTGTGCTTGTGTTTGCGTTGAATTGCGTTTTTACTTGGGTCATCCCTGATGCTTGCCTTCGTACTTGCGCTTGTGCTTGTGTCTCTAGTGATAACTGGGCCTAACCATGCGCAGCTTTTTACTTCAGTAATAGGACAACCAACGACATCTCTATTATCATTTTTATAGTGCTTTCTTTAAAAGCAGTTTAAAAACTCCCTTTTCTGTTTTGATAAGGACTGCACCCAAACCAAAGCAAGCCAAATTTGTGTTTCTCATTTTGCTTTCTTTGCGCGGGAAATGTTTCCTTCCTGATTTAAAAAAGAAATTTTCATGGCAGCAGATATTTATCAAAAAAACGTTCAAAGAAGGCTTTGTATATGGTAATGAAACAAATTAAAGGGAGAGTTTCACAGTTCAACCCAAGCCCTAGCTTTTGCGCGCGAATAAAGTATCTTTTTCGCTTACTTTCTTCGCTTTCCTTCTTTCGCTCGTTCGCTCAGTTCTGTAAATGCAATAAGCCAGCGATAAAAAAAAGCCATAAAAATGGATACTGTTACGACTTGTAAAATTTTTTTGACAATATAGTAAACATGGGGCCCGTCGGGGAGTCGAACCCGGGACCTCTCGCACCCTAAACGAGAATCATGCCACTAGATCAACAGGCCAATTTGATAAAGGCTATTTGATAAAGGTCCTAACCTACTTCTCTCTGTTGAACTAGTACGAAATAACACTAGTTACCCTCTAGTTACCATCCAGCTTCCCTGGTTTTTCGCTTTTCATGTCTTTCGAGCAAGATACAGTAATGTAATAAAATCTTAAAAGTTGTTGTCACTGACTTAAAAATCTTAAAATAGTCGAACCGCATGAGATCATGGTGTCTTTTGATGTTGTATCGCTTTTCACATCTATCCCCACGGCACTGGCACTCGAGGTGACTAAGGTCAGACTTGAGTCCGATTCGACCATCCCCGAAAGAATCAATATGTCCGTGGACAACATCATGAAGTTGCTCGAATTCGTACTTGACAACAACTACTTTGTCTTTGGTGGCGTTTTCTACGAACAAATATTCGGCTGTCCCATGGGTTTACCTGTGAGCGCCATCTTGGCAAATTTGGTGATGGAACACGTCGAAGAGAGAGCGTTAAGTACTGCACCACACCCCCCTAAGTAGTGGTACATATATGTCGACGATGGCCATGTTTGCCTCGCCCGTGAGCATCTCACTGAATTTCACTCCCATCTCAACTCGATCAACCAACACATCAAATTTACAGTCGCAGAAGAGAGTGATAGATCCATCGTATTCCTCGACACGAAGACAACTAGAAATACTGATGGATCAATTAAAACCAGTGTTTAGAGAAAAGCAACCCATACCGACAAGTATCTCCATTTCAACTCCCACCACCCTTTGCAACACAAACGCTCAGTGGCCAGAACCCTTCTTGACAGAGCAAAGAATATTCCGTCGACTGACGAAGACAAAAAGTCCGAAGTACAACACGTGGTGGACGCACTCAAAACCAATGGTTACACGGACCAATTCTTAAAAAGCTGCCAAAGAACCAAACCACCTAAAGCATTGAATCAGCCCCAAAATAATCAGCCACAAAGCCACAGAGGCTTTGTTACTTTGCCATATTTTCAAGGAATCTCTGAAAAAAAATTGCAAGAACTTTGGGACAATTCGACGTAAATGTTGCTCATAAACCCGTCAAGACGGTTGGTTCGATCCTGAAGAAGCCGCAGGACAAATTCGATCAAGACCTGTCAACTGGTGTCGTGTATAAAATCAATTGTAAAAACTGTGAAAAACTTTACATCGGTCAAACATCCAGAGCACTGAGATCCAGAACAAAAGAACATAAAAGAGCCGTCCTCACATGTGACAAAAACTCTCTTTTGGCGCAACACTCTATGAAAAACAACCACGAATTTGATTTTAATAATGTCAAGGTCATAGACCGCCGTCCCTTGTGGTCGCGTGGATTGTTCTTGGAAGCGTGGCATTCCATTCGCAAACCGAACTCAATTAATGACCACGCGCATATTCCAGACATTTATAAAATGCTAAATTAATCCCTAGCAAGTTCCTCACATTTTTATAAACATCTCATTTATATTTAGACGCCGTTAACATTCATTTCATCACTGAAGAAGGTTATAGTATTTTAGCCGAAACGTCTATTTTAAGATTTTTAAGTCAGTGACAACAACTTTTAAGATTCTATTACTATGCCTGACTACAACTACAGTATTTTTATACAGTAATGTACTAGTTAAAATTTCATCCACACAATTCAATTTGATAAAAATCGTACAAACTCCCTCCATGGAAGTCTCCGTGGCGCAATCGGCTAGCGCGTTCGGCTGTTAACCGAAAGGTTGGTGATTCAAGCCCACCCGAGGACGGTTCATTTTCTTTTGATAATTATTTTCTATATAGTTAGCGTCAGGATTCCATCCATCCATCCTGTTAGCGTAATTGTTAGTTGTATTGCATGTAAGAAGGTCTATTCAAACAAAAAACCCCTGCGCGGAGTCCATCAGGTTAGCGTAATTTTCAGTTGTATTGCATGTTAGTAGGTCTTCTCAAACAAACAGCCACTGCGCGGATGTGATGTGAATAAACCGTTATTATCGTGATCGTTATCATTGTTGGTTTTTTGATGGTTAAAGGAAATTTGGCCGTAAGTTTTCATAAAAGGGTACAAATTTGTCCAATTAGTACTATAATTTGTGCATTTAATACTGGGTCTTTACTCTTCAAATCTTTGTCTTATTAACGTAATTACATCACCTTTATTAAAACCGCGTGCGTTAATCGCCTGCTCCCGTGACTAGAAGTTGAAGGACTTGAACATAAGCATACTTTTTGTGATATATTAAAACGTTGCTTTATAAACAGCATATATTGCCCCTAGACAATCGTTTAGTTCTTAATTAAGGATATCTGAGACATTTGACGGCTAATATTGGCTTGCTCATTTGACGGTTGACGGTAAAAATATTGCGGTTTAGACGGTTAACGGTTTATGTTTTGGCCATTTGACGGTTAACCCCATTGAGATCCTCTGCCGAACGCTAAAACAAGGATAGCGTTTGTTTTTGTGTTAAATGTCAATTTCAACTTTTGTATTCCCCTACGACAAACCCATCGTTTTAAACTTTTCTATTCTTTTTGTTGTGTTCCAAGGTATTTTAAATGGAGTAATTAATCAATTTCTTTTATACGTTTTGCTAATAACATTTGGCGAAAAAGAGAGATGATGACATTGACCAATCCATTCCAAGCAATCCATAACCTTAACCCCTATTATCGTATAGCATGATGAGAACATCTTTGAGGGTGGAGAGTATCTTGGCAGGTTGCTTAAACATTTCGCCGGTGTCAGGAGAGGATAAAGAGTGAGCACGTCATGCATCAAGTGCGCGCGCTAAGTACTAAAATGAACAATGATAGGGCAGATGGCCACTGCTATAGCTTTGCTTGGATTTAACGAGCTTGCGGACCCCTACTTTTCTTTCCAGAAACAGATTTTATTGACAATTATCTCCACATTGTCCAAAAATAAACAGAAGATCAAGGTAGGAAGTTAAAGAAAACAAACAAACAAACAAACAAAAAAATGATATTTTCTAGCAATAAAGATAGAAAGTTAAAAAAAAAAAGGTAGGAAGTCGGCAGTTAAAAAAAAATTCAAGATTTCTCTCCACGGGACATCGAATCCTGCTATCTTGCGGCTGCAAGGCGCGTGAAACTAAGGAACCTCACCAGTTGACTAAATTCACTTAGTAGGCCCACTTAAACAATATTTGGCAGAGAAAAGTTCACTTCAAACTTGGAATTAATACTATGTTTTTCCATGTTGAGGTTCGTGTAAATGCTGTTGCACAATGTGTAAACTCACCTGAGAACAGTTGCAGGGCCCCAATGAAGAACACCTTTGATGAAGTATGCGCCCTGCTAAACATTTATTATTACGATTATTGTTCTGTGTAGTCTTGTAGTTACCAGTCCAACTCCGCTGATTAATTTTCCGAGTCCCGTCAATAAAGCAAGATCAGGAGCTCATGACCCGGAGCGTCCATCTCCCATACCAACCCTAGCATTCAACCCTTTCTGGTATCTTTTTATTTTTAGAATTTGAACTCTGGAAGTTTTCGCACCCCGCCTTTCAAACGCCCAGTCAAAGCCCAGGTGGTCCCCGAGGGACCCCTAAGAGGTACCAATTCTAAAACAACACAATATCTCCTGTCATAATTTTTTGAGCTCAATACGCTAAAAGGAAACACGAAAGCTCCCGCTGTGGACCTTTTGAGGTACTTGAAGACCCTAAGAAGTATTGAGCTATCTTAGTACTGCTGGAAATTACCAAGCGTGAAAGTGGACATGTGACCAACTTAGTACTACATGTATTAACAATGTTTTTTTTTAATTTTCTTTTTATTTTTATTTTAAAAAATAAACAGATAAACAATAATACACGAGGTTATCCAATGTAGGGCGCCGTAGCTCAGTTGGTTAGAGCGCCTGTCTTGTAAACAGGAGGTCATGGGTTCAAATCCCATCGGTGCCTTACAGTTGTTGCACTTTTTAATTTGTTATTACTTTTGAAAATTGCTCAACGAAGCTTCACATATTGCACCCCTTTGAATTTTTTTGGTTGTGTTATCCGATGGATTTACTTTGAAGATCTACGCAAGAGTCGAGTGAAAAATTTCAAGAATTATATGGAACGTAATTTGCGAATAAATGACCATTATAATATAGATAGGATCCTGCGCACGCTCTGATTGGTCAAAAACCCATGTTTTATCAGCATATAAAGCGCTTTTGAAACATTACTTTGATGTAAATAAACGCCCTGGATTACATTTGTCACGTTAGTTCAACGACATTTCCTTGGTCGACTTGTCTCGTTTGATGAATTTATATCAGGAGCCATAATCGGGGATGGAGACCGTAAGCGCGCGCCATTTCTAGTATTGGGGCTGTCCCTACGATATGGGACAATTTTTCTATTTTTAGAAAAAATTCCGCGATCATGTGCGGCACACGCGCGTACATGCTGCGTGGATTTTTGCGGATATAGCGCGGGGAAATGGCGTCCGAAATTCCCGAAATGTTTGATACTCTTGGCCCATAAATCAATACGTTCATGTCTGTTGGAATTTTGCTTCAGCATTTTCGTCGTAAGCTGCTCCAGTTTGAGTGAAGTAAGACAGTGCCGAATTTAGTTGTCCCGCTTTATATCGCTGACCAAGTTGTGTTCTGCTGCTTCTTTTACAAGAGCTCCACATTACTCCACTCTCTCTTTCACATATGTTGAACGAAGATTAACAGCGTTTCCATTACACAGCAAAAAAACAGTTGGATATATTTGGATATAGCACCGTTTCAGGACTTCAAAGTTTCCCTCCTCTGGTCACACGCTTGCGAAGATTTCGCCAGAGTAAAAAAAAGAGAGTAAAGAGAAGAGTGAAAAAAAATAATAATAATAATTGCAAGTTTGAATTTCGCCTGAATTGTAAGCAACGCTTGATGCTTTATCAAGGCCTAATAAGTGACAATAAAGTTTATTTCTGTAGATGCTGCTCAGTTTTGTTTGTGTAAAAACCCAATAAATTGTCTGTTGTCCATGAATAAGAGCGACCGCCCCGATGCGTGTTTTGCACAGTCAGTAAAACATGACAGTTGGACTTCCCCACTTTCGTGTGAAAACGTACATCGAACTCATATAATATCTCTAATTTTTAAATATGTTTAAGGTTGATAAATGTTTCAGAACGTATTAAAAGCTTAGCTGAAAATATGTGAATACCGCAGAAATAATCAGCAAAGTTACGACGACGCTTTCCTTAATCAACTGGAATAACGACTTCGATTTTGTTGGTTGAGTTATCAAAACTCCTTGTCTATTTTATTTTCGCAGTGTAAAACTTCACTATGTTAAAGAAATACACATGATGTTAGTAGCCTTTTTGCGTTTGTGAAAATTGTTGCAGCATCTCAGCGCAAAAGACAACGAAAGAAATCTTTGTCAAGATTTGTTGACAATTGAAAACACCGACTCGGATTTGAAGGTTCACGCGCTGCACTATGCAAATGAGCTACTTATGTACGCCTGAGACTTTCCTTTAAAAAACTTTTGCAAACTCGCCAAACAAACAGAAGCAATAAGAAACTATCAAAAACAGAGTTTGGTTATGATTAAGCATTGTTTGGGAAACTCTCAAATGAACTCGATACCAGTGTAAAGAGTTTTCTTTCATAACTTTTCTTTACAGAACAAACGCAAAAGCTTACGCGTTCAACTAGCGCGAGCACATATTATTATTCATTCACAGCGCGAAATTGAAGTCTTGTTTTCGACTCTGAAAATCTCACTTTTTCCATTAGTTTAGAGCATAAAGCTACATATAAGAGCCCTGGATCTAATTCCCTGCCTTATTCCCTGCCATCGCTGTGAAAAATCTGCAAGAGAATCTCGCCTCTCTCACCATTTGATCAGGCAACGTGACAACATTCACGCGAGAGCCCCC
Organism: Orbicella faveolata; assembly: GCF_042242905.1. Classification (NCBI taxonomy): domain Eukaryota; kingdom Metazoa; phylum Cnidaria; class Anthozoa; order Scleractinia; family Merulinidae; genus Orbicella; species Orbicella faveolata. The sequence continues at coordinate 7,800,968 of NW_028301564.1, read as the reverse complement.
CTACATGTGCGTGGATCCGCGCGGATATGTGACGTCAGGATGGCGCATTTTGTTCTAAAAATAGAAAAATTGTCCTATATCATAGTTGCGCGCGGATCCCAAGACTTACGGTCTCCGTCCCCGATTATGGCTCCTGTTTATATTTCTTTCTTCTTTCATTACTGTAAGAGTAGGTCGCTGCAAAGGGGGGAGGGGGGGGGGGGCGGATAAATACGATGGACTAGCATCCCATCCATGGAAAAGAAAAATACTCTCAGTTGTTTAATACAGCGGAGACTGGGATTAGATCTGCAGTGTGTGGGCTAGCAAGGTCCATTTGCGGCCATTTAACCTTTCCTTACCATTCCGTGCCAAAGGAGGGCGTCAGTTCTAAAAAATGAAATTAAGCCTTTAACTGCAAGGTTACAATAAAGCAAGTCGCAAAGGGAAGAGTAATTCTTCAACGAATTAAATCTTTGTGTTATCTGTGTTATACAGCAGTTTTGAGAAAGGTTGCGCTACAAAGCGTAAAAGAGTACCGCGCGACAAATATACCGAAAGGTGCTCTGGGTATTGCCCGTTTACCGCTGGTCGATTGAAGTCCACGTTGTTTTGGAGCGACAGCGGAAAATTCTTTAATAGGAGTATTTTCATCTTCTCTGATAGCTAGAGAAAACTAGCCAAATAAAAAGTTTACAAACCGTTATTTGTACAACAATGGTCCGAAAAAAATCTGCCTTCAAAAAGAAGTAAAGCTGCATATTAGCTAGTAAAGTAAAGACTGCTGGAGAATCCGGGTATCGATCCCGGAACCTCTTGCATGCTAAGCAGGCGCTCTACCATTTGAGCTTATTCCCCAAACCGTAAGCATTTGGTTCAATATACAAGTTGCTATAACTATTGAAAAACAATGTTAGAGGCATGACTTGGTGATTAGTTTTATTTTTTTTTTCTAAATGTACTTAGAATTCCATTTTAGAAAAACAGATAATTTAAGAAATATGTTGCTTTTCATTCTAGTTCCTTGATATTCAAGAAAAGCGGGTCCATTTTGCTAACAAAAGGCTTTGTTATGCAGCCCAAAATTAACCTAATATGGCCATTTTTTAACAATGGCGGCAGCAGCTTAAAAATACTCAAGGGACTTTCAAAATTTCTCGTGCGATACGATTTGAACGATTGTAAAAAGCCAAGTAACGACAAATTCTCCCCGGGGGAGGCATTACGGGTACAATGTGTTGTGTGTAAGTCGTTACCCTGGGGCGGCTGGTAGGGGTCACCATTGCGGCTATCGATGATATCGCCATTGTTGTTTAGTTTCTCTGTTGGAAATTTAGTGTGGCTTCAAACTGGGAAAAGAATTGTTTCTCCCTTTCATCCCTCTTAAATTTTCTGATCGTAATGTACAACAGCTGCAAGATGAAGGAAGTGCCTTAAAATATTTGCGGGACTTCGAAGAAAGCTGCCAGGTAATTAAGATTAACTAGAAGTGTGCTGTCCCCTTAAGGTTACAGTATACCTTCAGGGGTGTCTCGCGCGCAAGCGATGTAGCGCGTGCAGTTTAAGCTGTAGATACCTAAACCCCTATATCGAACTAAAGCTTATGGAGCTGGCTATCAAACTATACCAAGAATTTTGAAAGAAAATGAATTGTCGAATTTTTCACGACCACTAAATGCGAGCGCCCGAATCACCTTTCGAAAGCTACAAGTCAAAGCGAATTTCGTTTTTCGCGAATTTAATTTTTTCCTCGGTTTCAGGGCCCAAAGCGCTTAAAAAACGTGTCTGCGTTTTGGCATAGTCGATTGCAGTAAAACGTTACAGAACATTTTCGAAATAGGATTTAAAAAATGTGGAGTGATCGTACAAAAATCGCTCTCGAAGAAAAAGTATTTCGAAATTAACAATTCCCAGACACGCTTTTGTACTTTATATGTTAAACTAGCCACTGTCCAAATTTAAGAGCAATTGAACAAATTCCCTTTGAGTTATAACTCTTTAAAGTGTCTGCTTCAAGTGAACAAATTTATTCGAGAAAACAGCGCTAAGAAAAATTTTCTGCTTCGCAAACAAACTCCGCCCACAAACGCCTTCAACTGGGTTCTCAGATAACTAAGCCAATCAGTGCAGGGAAACTTTACTACCGTTAACCTCCTGGTGAAATTTACGCGCGAATCTCTAAAAAACTCTTGTGTTTCGCAATGTGCTCAAGGAACCGAAGGCAGAGAGATAATTTTTCTGTAGCTCGGTTTTTCTTGAAGCTGGTCTGGCAAAATGGGGAAGGCTAAAAAGGATACGAACGCTAGAGTGGCTGAGCGAAGGAAACAAACAAAAGACAGCGCGGAGAGTAACTGTGTGTGGGCAACTGTGCATGGATAATATTTCAAATGGTCTCAATGAGTCCGACGATTCGTCGATATCGGACTCATCAGAAGAGTCTCTGTCAGCATCCCTGTTATTGCTGTCAAGTTCCGAAATTTTTACAGAGGAACCTTTCTTTTCTCTTACCACGAATATTTGCCCGCCTTATACGATAACTATAGCTTCATCCGCGTGGCGAACTTTCGCGTCTTCACTCATTGATGTATTTTCATTCGTTCTTCGCAGTTTTCGCTTTTTCGAACCGCTCCATGGTTTAAACGTGGTCTATGTTTAGTTATAACTTAATAGAGACACGCCTAAAATAAAAAATGCTGGGTAGTCAGAACAACAATGCTGATCAACTGAGTAGTCAATTCGTGACATCCATATAGGTAATTCCCGCCGAAATCGTCTCGGTTGATTGCCTACGCGCCATAAGGCTGTCAATCAAGAGGTAAACTTTTACTTCCGGTGAAAACGTAAAACCGCCATTTCTCCGCCAATATTTAGCCTTTTTCAAAAAAATTTTTCAGAAATTAGAGATTATTCTTCGACCACTATTTTGACCCAAAGATCCAAATTTGAAGAAAATTGCCGACCCGAAGGTATACTGTAACCTTAAGCTGTTTATATTCATACTGGACCAAACTTCAGTTATGCTCAACAAGCGACAAATTTGCCGATTGTTTCACTTTGCTGCATTATTCTCTCGCCCAAAAGATTTCATGTTAGCACTTGCTTTGATTATGGAAGCACTGCAAAGCCGGAGCTAGACCAGATCGACATTTTAAGCCAGTCTTTATCACCGACAACACTCGAGGACGTTTTGCAAAAGCCCCGCTCTTTATATCTGACTTAATTGACCGCGTCACGGGTAACTTGATTTAAATATTAACAATCTGATGCTCAGCAGACCGTTATAACTTACGACGTATAATGAACTTGTCCGAATGATTCGCCCCTTTCGGCAAAGAATAAAAAGTTTAATCGCTCACAGACCTCCGAATGTTATTCACGTAACAATTCCAAGACGGATAAAATGTTTATAGAGCGTGATTTCTGTTTAGAAATCTTACTGAAAACCCGACTGGAAGAAATATTGGTTGGTAAATTTCGTTGAAGGCACTCTCCATAATTACGCATGTGCTGATGCTTTCAGACTAACAGCGGTAACCACAATGATGGAAAACCACCAGTCGGTCTAAATAAATAGATTTTGCAACATTCAATCTTTTCAAGCTTAAGATCGGCCAGAGGCCTCCTATGAGGGTTCCATGGTTTGCATCAAATACGCGGCAGCGTTAAATGGGGTTGGTGTCCCGGTTCAAGTCCTCCCATGCAACCGATCCTAGGGCATTCCGCTCTCAAGCTTTGCGAAACTGGTGAGTTGCGCCACCACGTAGGTCGGTGAGAAGGGATGTTCCACTGTGGTTTTTTTAGCACTTTATTGAAACAAGGGTTTTACATTCAGTAGCCAGGGTAGTATTCTAAAAGAGCCCTGCGATAAGTAGATTTTAAATACTAGAATATAAAATAGTAGTCGGACGTGATAAAAAATGCTATTTAGCATTCTGTTATTGTTGCTGTCGTTTTTGTTGTTTCTATATATTTGAACATTCTGAAACGAACAAACGAAACGCACGTCCGAAAATTTTAGTTTCCGCGTAAAGAGAAATAAGCTCCGTTCATTAATTTGGCTGATTAAACTAAAACCGCATGCCGTTAAGTATCAGAGTCCTGGCTTCCCTTGATACGCCGCACATAACGTACCCGGGCCATGATTTTTCCTGACACGCCGCAACGTAAGTATCAGGAACATGGCACTCTCGGACACGTCACGTTTCTTGACACATCACGTTCTGATCTCGGACTCGTCGAGTGTCGAGGAATTTCACGGCCACGTAAATTCCACGAAATTACTCATTTCACGCAATGAAAACTACCGAGCGAAAAACAACTCAAAACTTAGCACAGTTCACGCTTTTTTTAAGGCAAACAGAAAGGCATAGGAACTTGAAAAATAGGAAGCACAAAAACTGGATGCGTGTTACAGAAGTGTTCGAAATAAGCTTAATGTTGAACTTGTTGTGAACGATCATCTCCGCTTTCCACAGGCAACGAAAAAAAATCCGAAGAAAGTCTACGATCAGTTGGCAATATTTTGCTTGCACTAATGATAACTGAGTTGTGTAAACTTTTGCTCTTTCGGAGGCCGCTTTTTTTTCTTTTTTTTTTTTTTTTCACTTTTAAATTAGGTAAAAACAACGCATCTTAATTCGTTAATCGGCTTTTAGAAATCGCACTTGTTTCTTCTCTTTTGACTTACGCTGCCTGCTTCGGACGCGACAAACAAAGAAACGAACTGTCGTGCACAATGACCGCTTTTTCTCTTGCCTGATATTATCACAACGATAAAATAAGTCAAAAAAATTTATGAAGGCCAAATTTATTAACACAGAAATGTATTACATAAATCACTCCTCCTCAACTTCTCTTCTTGTCCCGGCCGTTTAAGTTTAAGTTTAAGTTTAATAATACTTTGTCATGCTAGCACAAGTGAATAAATCATTTTATCTTTTGCCAAATCAAATCGATATAAAAGCGAACATTGCCAATCAAACTTGTAAGCTAATGCTTATTCCAAACGTCGTGCTACTGCAGTGACGAACTCAAATAAATTTGACCCAGTAGTGGTATGACAAAATAACGCCAGTGGGTTCAAACGTCGAATTTAATTCAGTCGCCGAAGATGGGAAGAAGTTTGCCTTGCTGAAGACCATTTTAAATGATAGAAAGCAACGGCAGCTGATAACAGGCTATGAATTCAGTTCGGCCCTACAAGAGCACGCCGTTTGAAGCCAAGTCGCATGCCCGCAAGTAGCACTGAAAGGCTAATCTAGGCGGGCCATGCCTTAATAGCCGATTACAAAAATATACGTTGTGCAACTGCCGTGCTTAAGTTAAATTAAGTTCTTGAATTTCGTTCGGCACGGCAGTAGCACGACGTTTGGAATAGGCCTAAAGCTCTTACTTTATTGGTGAGAGTCTGGCCGATACTCATACAGCCGGTCAAGTGTCCCTTTGGGCTCCCCCGATGGAATTGATCTTGTGATAACAAAAGTTACACTCCTCACACCCTCAAGGTAGCTAATTCCTCATGCCGACAATTTTTCCGATGATCACAGGTTTTCTCGCTAAGCTTCCGAAAAAGAACTCGGCGCTTCTAATAAGAAAAGGGCTATTGTTTAGGTTTAACAAAAGGGCTATTGTTTATGTTAAATCACCAAAATGGACCAAAATGGACCCGCTGATGTTAGTAAGTAAGTAAGTAAGTAACAACTTTATTTACACAGGGTAACACATAGTGAAAAAAACGGACGAACCAGTGGCCCTCTCTCCTAAGTTAAAAATAAAAAACTATGACATCATTATAAAATAAATGGGAAACAACTTCTAATAGATAATTTCGGGATAACTATATTTCAACAAAAATGTCCTCATCATTTGAGAAAGCACGTTAACAATATATACATACATCTTAAAGAATAAAACCAAATCAGTTTGAACAAAGCCAATAAGCGGGTGCTGTTCCTCATTAGGCCAAACTTTTGACAACGTTCCTGTACAAAGGCAGTAGTATTTAATAAAAAACGGCACAAGGATAATGTGTCTGGTCCGTTAGCTCAGTCGGTAGAGCGTGGTGCTGATAACGCCAAGGTCGTGAGTTCGACCCTCACACGGACCAACTTTTCCTTTCAAGTAAACCACCTGGAAAATACTATTTTAAGATTACTAACAGACTATACTCTGATTTCTCTTTTCCTGTATTTGTTTTGATTAGTTTATTCGCCCTGATCGGTTTAAAACAAGAGGACTAGATCAAAATTACTTTAGATTAATATTTTCCTAAAAGTCGTTGGAAATGTTTCCCGGCCAACAGAAACAGTTGGTTAAGTGATATTTTAATCTAGGGTTTTATGGTAATCAGTTGGAATTGTCTGCAAAAAAAGGAGGCAGGTGCTCCGTTGTTTCATATGGCCGTTGTGACGTCACAAAAACCATCGTAATATTGCCTGTTTCGTTATTATGTTGTGTTCATGATCATTGACAAACGAGTGTTACAAAGGGCCTCTCCGGGAGTCGAACCGGCACCTCTCGCAACGCACCCAAAGCGAGAATCATGCCACTAGACCAGCAGGCCAAACATGGTTGAACGTCATTTAACAAAGGTCTTAAGAGTGCCTGCCTGTAAAAATCAGACAAATTCTTAATTTCGCGGCAAGGGTCGAAAATTCGATTTCGCTCATATTCTTATGGTAGATAGGCTAGAGCATGACAAAAACTACTGGATAGTTTTCTTGGCAAAACATCCTTTTATTTCAAAGAAATATGCAAATTGCCAAATTCCGTTAAAATCGTCATTTGACGCACCATTTTATTAAGCAAGTTTGAGAGCCTCGCATGCAAAACCGCATCATTCTTCCGTCTTTAAAACACTGAAATATTTTTATGCAGTGTTTAAATGTGTACTGGGTTGGTTTTAGGGAATCTTGCGTTGTCTTTTTGGGTGCAAAATAATTAAATTCCGAAGACATGTATCTCATTCACTTAAAAGTACTTCGTGTATAGAATTAATTTTCACCATGTGCGAAACCTTCAAATGGATTAAGCTTCTGGTGGTTGAATCGCAGAAGGATGATCTACAGATTCCTGTAAAAATTTCTTTGGGCAAATGATTGTGAGCGACGCGAGAGCTTTTCAAAGTACGTCAAAAATGCACATATTTGACCATCCGTCGTCAAATTTCAATTTACGGTTAGACGTATATTTTAGCATGTGCCACATGACTTGACCTATAATAAGTTGAAATAGACACAGAGCTGATAATTTCGAAATGTTCTAACCTTATTTGTTGTAAAAGGCAGGTCCAAAGCCGATTTGACGTGTTTCTAGTCGATCTCTCACCATTCGTCGCACATAAAGCAGAAGTTTGCTTTTGTCTACACAAGGTTAACGTCCGATGTACATTGCCAACTGTCAACCTGTTATTGGTCGAATATCATGAATCTGTGACCACCTTTCTGCGCATATGAACATCACTGCATCTAAGTCAAAAACGGTTGAGTCATTTGTAGATAGTTGCTTGCTTTGGACTGCGCCAAAATAATACGTTTGATCGATTGCTGACCATTGCTGATAAGCGTGTCGGCGCAGCCGCAATCTTACAGCCGTTATTTATTCGTCACGCAATGCTGTCACGGCATATGCTGCACATTTTGATCTATTTTGTATAGAGCACTCTCAGGATAAATGAAACAATTTAATAATTGTTCATCTGTTTATTCATATGTATAATAACATGTGTATATTTATATAATCGTATTCTATAGTGTACGTGGCCTAGGTCCAAATCACGTTTGTTCTAAGTTTTGATGTTTCAGACAACAGCTGATAAAGCTAGTGCCTGTACTCACTAGAATTTTAAAAAAATCGCTATGAAACAAATTATAGATCAATGAAGCAAGAACTAGCTGAAATAAAAATAGAAAATCGCAACGTGTCTAATTCGTTAGAAAAACAGACTAAATTTAATTAGTAATTACGTGAGTAAATAGCCCTGGCCAGGCCATTTTATTTGGCGTATTTTGTTTGCCTTGTGGCGAGGCATTGGTATGTTTGTAACAGGAAATAGAGGACTGTTGTCAATACAGTCCAAAATTATTGTCAGTAAAATATTGCAAATAAAACCCCTATTGACCGGTTACCTCCGCGGCCACCATTTGGTCGTTCCGATAAGGGTTTCATTATTGTCTTTACCCCTATTAAGCGGCCACCCAAAATTTAAAAACTTTGTTTTGGAAAGGGTGATGGCAGATAAGAGTCTGAAATTGAAGGTGCATGACGAGTGATAATTCAAATACACGTCGATCATGATTGTCTTGAATTGACTCCATGTTCACCAAGAAATTTATAACCCGATAGTGAAAAATTAAATATTCAAGGTACACCAACCTCTATTTAAGCGGCTAGCCCCATTAAGCGGTCACCACCCATTTCCCCGGGGGTAGCCCACTGTATTACATGTAAACTAAAAATAATTGCACAGCGCGAAAAGACCTAGGTATGAGTTTAGCGTTACAGTATTACGCAGGGCATGTAGGTAGCGGTGGTCGAGTGAAAGATAACAACAGGGGTAATGGTAAACTATTCATTCTTCTCATTTCTTAATTTAATCTCTTCCTACTCAACACGATTGTGTGCTCCCAGTGGTTCCCAGCCTTACGGAGCCTTATGTATTGGGATAGAAATTGTCCTACCCCTACCCCCTCAAATGGGATGACAGCATTGCGTGACGAACAAGGAACCGCTGCAAGCAAGGATTCAAGCCATCAAACCATGACGATCAAAACGTAATATTTTGGTGCAGTGCAAAGCAAGCAACTATCTACAAATGACTTAGCCGTTTTTGACTTAGATGCAGTGGTGATCATATGTGTCGAAAGAGGGTCACAGATTCATGGTATTCGACCATTAAATAAGTTGACAGTTGGCGATGTACATCGGACGTTGTGTAAACAAAAGCAAACTTCTGCTTTATGTGCGACGAATGGTGAGAGAAACACGTCAAATCGGCTTTGGACCTGCCTTTTACAGCACATGAGGTAAGAGCATTTCGAAATTATCAGCTCTGTGTCTATTTCAACTTAACATTGGTCAAGTCATGTGGCGCATGCTAAAATATACGTCTAACCCGTAAATTGAAATTTGATGAGGGAATGGTCAAATATTTGCATTTTTGACGCACTTCGAAAACCTCTCGCGTCGCTCACAATCATTTGCCCAAAGAAATTTTTACAGGAATCTGTAGATCATCCTTCTGCGATTCAACCACCAGAAGCTTAATCCATTTGAAGGTTTCGCACATGGTGAAAATTAATTCTATACACGAAGTACTTTTAAGTGAATGAAATACATGTCTTCGAAATTGAATTATTTTGCACCCAAAAAGACAACGCAACATTCCCTAAAACCAACCCAGTACACATTGAAACATTGCACAAAAATATTCGAGTGTTTTAAAGACGGAAGATTGATCCGGTTTTGCATGCGAGGCTCTCAAACTTGCTTAATAAAATGGTGCGTCAAATGACGATTTTAACGGAATTTGGCAATTTGCATATTTCTTTGAAATGAAAGGATGTTTTGCCAAAAAAAACTATCCAGTAGTTTTTGTCATGCCCTAGCCTATCTACCATGAAAATATGAGCGAAATCGAATTTCGACCCTTGCCGAGTTATTTCCCATTTTTATGGACAGGGACTCTGAATCTACTTCTTTCTGTCGAACTGGTTCTATAACACCTGTTTTGTGTTGTCTCATTGGCCAAGACAGTTACTACCCAACTCCCCCGGTTTTTCGCTTTTCACGTGTTTCGAGCAAGATACAATAATGTAACAGAAACCTCACGCAAGTTAAAATTTCTTCCACAAAATTTGATGAAAATTGTTCAAAATGTTTTGATGGAAGTCTCCGTGGCGCAATCGGTTAGCGCGTTCGGCTGTTAACCGAAAGGTTGGTGGTTCAAGCCCACCCGGGGACGGTTCTCTTTGTTTTGATAATTATTTTCTATATAGTTAGCGTCAGGATTCCATCCATCCATCCTGTTAGCGTAATTTTTAGTTGTATTGCATGTAAGAAGGTCTATTCAAACAAACAGCCACTGCGCGGATGTGATGTGAATAAACCGTTATTATCGTGATCGTTATCATTATTGGTTTTTTGACGGTTGAAGCAAATTTGGCTGTAATTTTTCATAAAAGGGTACAAATATGCCCGTATCTGAGTAATCCAATTAGTCCTATAATTTGTGCATTACTTATGACTTCTTTAATCTTCGACTGTTTGTCTAATTAACGTAATTACATCACCTCACCGCTGCGCGCAGTAATCTTCCGCTCCCATAACTAGAAGTTGAAAGACTTGAGCATAAGTGTATCTTTTTGTGGTGTATTAACGTTCATTTCTAAACAGCATAAATTTTCAATAGTCAATCGTTTAGTTCTTGATTAAGGATATCAAAGACATTTGACGGCTAGTATTGGCTTGCTCAATTGACGGTTGACGGTTAATTTTTTTGGCACTGAGATTCTCTGGTAACGCTAATACAAGGATAGCATCGTTTTTAAAAAACTTCAATATTGAGCATCGTCAGAAGTAGGCAAATGTTCAACTGTTTGCTGTACTTCGGAGACTTATTTTTTCTGTCTTCCTGATCAAAAAAACTAGAAACTACGAGTTCCTGATTAGCACACCACTGAGTATGGCAGCTTTCAGTCGTAACAGGTTTCCGTAGTGTAGTGGTCATCACGTCCACTTTACACGCGGAATATCGCCGGTTCGAGCCCGGCCGGAAACACATGATTGTTTTTCCTGTGAGACTAAATCTTGCTACCCAACTCTAGCCAGCTCTTACAAAATTTTGAGTCAGCGAAAACAAAACAAAAAGAAAAAAACGAAAGGTGTTGACGTAACTGAGCTTATTTAATTTTTTATCCTTCAGCAACTTCATGTTAGGATCGATACCTTAAATAACGCTATCGAGCTATGATCTTAACAAAGCTTATGTCACTGATTGTTAGTGGATTGGTAGCCAGAAATGTATGAGTTTCAGCCGGAGAAACCAAAAGTCTCTCTGCTGTAAGTTGACGGTTGAATGCAATTTCTGTGTTAAATGAAAGCTTTCAAATGACCCAAGGACAAAAACCATCGCTTTAAACTTTTCCGTTCATTTTGTTTTGTTCCAGGGTAATTTAAATGGAATAACTAATCAATTTCTTTTTTACGTTTTGCTAATAAGATTTGGCGAAATATAAAGATGATGACATCGACCATTTCATGATCGCATCAGTCCAAACAATCCATAACCTTAACCCCTATTATTGTATAGCCTAATGTGAACATCTTTAAGGGTGTAGAGTATTTTGGCAGGTTGCTCAAACATTTCGCCGGTATCAGGAGAGCAAGGTAATTCCTCTCAAACTATTTTTAGATATAGTAGCCGGTTCTCCCGCGGATAATGTTAGCAAGCGCGTTGCGTTGATGCTTTCTCTAAGGATGAAAATGCACGTATTAAAGCCGCTCTGGACTCCCTTGGGCTGTGACTAAAATTCCCTTTAAATTGATGAGCGGATTCACGAAAAGTCTAACAGGAAGCGACGGAGAGAGGGAAAGAACGAGTGAATGTCTCATCCATAACTAAAATTTGGAAAATACTAGTTTGCTAAAAAATTATTATGATTATTTTAATTATTATTTGAAAAGAAAAACAATTGATATGGGCCTGTCCTGGAGTCGAACCCGGGACCTCTCGCACCCAAAGCAAGAATCATGCCACTAGACCAACAAGCCAGACATATAGTAAACTCTCTAGACAAATCCTTTAATCTGCCACTCCCTTAACTCAGCTGGTGTTTTAATACCTGTTCTGCGTTGTGTTGTAGCAGGAGCCATAATCGGGCACGGAGACCGTAAGTCTTTGGATCCGCGCGCACCTATGATATGGGACTATTTTTCTATTTTTAGAACAAATTGCGCCGTCCTGATGTCATATATCCGCGCGGATCCACGCACATGTCAGGGACTCTCGCGTGGATGTTGTCACGTTGAGTGATCAAATGGTGAGAGTTAAGAGATTCTCTTGCAGATTTTTCACAGCGATGACAAGGAATAAGGCAGGGAATAAGAACCAGGGCTCTTATATTTAGTGTTATGCTCTGAGCTAATGGAAAAGGTGAGTTTTGAAGGGTCCAAAACATTACTTCAATTTCGCGCTGTAAATGAATAATATCTGGTCGCGCTAGTTGTACGCGTAGTCTTTTGCGTTTGTTCTGTAAAGAAAAGTTGTGTAAGAAAACTCTTTACTCTGGTATCGAGTTAATTTGTGAGTTTCCCAAACAATACTTAATCATATTGTTTCTGTTTGTTTGGCGAGTTTGCAAAAGTTTTTGAAAGGCAAGTCTGAGGCGTACAATTAGCTCATTTGCATAGTGCAGCGCATGCACTTTCAAGTCCGAGGTCGGTGTTTTCAGTTGTCAACAAATCTTGACAAAAATTTCTTTCGTTGTGTTTTGTGCTGAGATGTTGCAACAATTTTCACCAACGCCAAAAGGCTGCTAATATCATGTGTGTTTCTTTAACATAGTGAAATTTTACACTGCGAAAATAAAATAGACAAGGAGTTTTGATAACTCAACCAACAAAATCGAAATCGTTATTCACTGGAAAAGTTGAAAATTTACAGAGTATGTAAATAACATGTAATTAACATGTAAATAATCAAAAAGAGACTGTAAAGATTAATTTACATGATTTTTCCCCTTTTACATGTTTTGGAGGTTTCATGTAAAAAACATGTAAATATTTCAAGTGAAACATGTAAATGATGAAGAAAACACTGTAAATGTTTCAAAGCAAAGGGCTAAGATAATGTAAATAACATGTAAACTGTTCCTGCAAATACTGTAAATAGCCTGTAAATTTCTTGTGATTCAACCTGGAAACCCGTAAATAACATGTAAATTTAATACAGGGAGGCTGCCATAATACTGTAAATAACATGTAAATAAAAAGGGGAGGCTGTAAACAACATGTAAATAAAAAAAGGAGGCTGTAAATAACATGGAAAATGAAAACAGGAGCCTGTAAATAACGTGTAAATCAAAAAAGGGAGCCTGTAAATAACATGTAAATCGAAAAAGGGAGCCTGTAACTAACGTGTAAATCGAAAAAGGGAGTCTGTAAATAACATGGAAATCAAAAAAGGAGCCCATAAAGAACATGTAAATCGAAAAGGGGAGCCTGTAAATAACATGTAAATGGAAAAAGGGAGCCTGTAAATAACATGTAAATGGAAAAAGGGAGCCTGTAAATAACATGTAAATCGAAAAAGGGAGCCTGTAAATAACATGTAAATGGAAAAAGAGAGCCTGTAAATAACATGGAAATCGAAAAAGGGAGCCTGTAAATAGCATGTAAATGGAAAAAGAGAGCCTGTAAATAACATGTAAATGGATAAAGGGAACCTGCAAATAACATGGAAATTGAAAAGGGGAGCCTGTAAATATCCTGTAAATTGAAAAAGAGAGCCTGCAAATAACATGTAAATCGAAAAAGGGAGCCTGTAAATAACCTGGAAATTGAAAAAGGGCACCCGTAAATAAACTGTAAATTGAAAAATGGAGCCTGCAAATAACCTGAAAATTGAAAAAGGGAGCCTGTAAATAACATGTAAATCAAAAAAGGGAGCCTGGAAATAACCTGGAAATGTAAAAAGGGAGCCTGCAAATAACATGTAAATCGAAAAAGGGAGGCAGAAACCCTGTACGATAACTTGTAAATAACAACTTGAAGAAAAATGCATGGAATGTACTGTTTTATTGTAATCAAATCTGTTGACCTTAACTATAATAACAGAAAACATGCAAATTTATACAGAATCAGAAATTTATTGCAATCAGAACAAACTCAGTAAAATTCAAATAGTTTTTATATGCCATGAATAAGGTTTACAATGTACACATTGCAACAAATAAAACATGTTTTCTTTTCTTTCTATCCATAACAAGACGACTTAAATGTAATTTTGTGCATGGCCAAGATATTTTCAAATACCATGAGTGAGCTCCTTTAACCGAATTCAAGCACTTTTCAAGAAGACTACTAAAATTCAAGACCTTTTCAAGATTGTGCAAAACCATGTCATACTCAACTCTATATAATTCATAAATAATAAAATGATTAAGAACTATACTGTTGTCAGCTACAACTAGAGAAAATTTTGTAATTTAGGCGTATTACTAAATTAAAATTGTTTGCAAATGGATACCTGTCTTAAATATATACTAAATTCACAAAGTCAAATGTAACATAATGATAATACCTTTGTCATAAAATGAATGAATAAGCTGTTTTTTTCTAAGTAATTAATGCAGGATTAAATTAGCCTTAATAATTATTATGAAAAATGTGGGAGGCACGATGGCCTCGTAGTTACATGTAGTGCGCTCAACTCCTGATTGAGTGGTCCTGGTTCAAGCCCTAGGCGGGTACATTCTGTTGTGTTGTTGGGCAACACACTTTACTCTCAGTGCCTCCCCACCCACATGTATAAGTGGGTACCAGCGAATTTAATGGTGGGGTAACCCCGCAATGGACTGGCATCTCATCCAGGGGGAGTAGAAATAGTCCTAGTTGCTTCCTGCTACAGAAAGCGTGATAAGCTCCAGTCTGTTGGGCCACGTGGCTCATATGCAGACTTTACCTTTACCTTATTACCCACTGTATGAAAATTACTGCAATGTAAGTGTGAAATATTGATCAACTTTTTTCATAGAGTGAATTGTTCTTTTGAAATAACAGAAAATAGGGAGAAAAAACATTTACCACAAGATAGAGATTGACATTTTAAATTCATCATAAAAACATTCATGCCGAAGGAATACTACATTGTATAACATAAAACAAGGCTTCTGACATCTTTTAGGCTATGTTTGCAAAGTCACAGTTTCCTTCTTTTTCCAAAACTGTACGGAATCCAAACAGGACAAACATTTTGGACCCCTGACAAAACATTCACTGTAAACAATATTCAAAATTTCACTTTTTCTTTTTGTGATAAAAAAAACTGTACCGTAAAAAAAAAAAAAAAATTCATAGGGACCTGTTGAAATTGAAAGGCCTATCTAGTACGATAGTTCCCAAAACACATCATAAGTTAATAAATTACTGTTCTGGTACTACATGTATGTAAACATAGCCTTTGCTTTTTATGATGAAATCTTATAGCTGCTGTATTGAACAATAAGTATCAACCTAGCAATCCAAGATATTCAAATTTAATGCTAATTCACTAATACAGGTACAGTGTAGGTGATACTTCAAAGCATAAAAAATAATGTTTAATAATTTATGCCAGAAAGTGTTGAAGGTCACCATGTTAGACTGTAATGCACCAGGGACCCATTTCTCGAAGGTCCCAAAAAGTTTTTGCACCCAGAAAGCCATACCAAAATCTGAAATCTTATGCTTACAGAGCTGTTTTATTCACTTATTCTCAATATGAACAGAGGTTTCCTTCACACAAGAAGTGTCAGGCATATATAGCTCTTAGTTTTTAGACACAGCTCAATTAAAGATGGCTTTGTGGGCCCGAAAAGTTTCCAGGACCTTCAAGAAATGGACCTCGGACCCCTTATAGAGTCATAGGTACTGTAGTCTTCTCAGTGGCTGATTTTTTCCAGATGAAGCATCAATGCCAAGGAGTATGCATGTATTGACCACTCTCAATTTTACTTCATCCTACAAGTAACATAAAACATTTCGTTAAATAAAATAAGTTATGTCTGAGTATGAATCAGCAAATTCTGTGTATGATATCAATCAGCGAATTGTACACTGGCGTTATTATTTTGTTTCTTATCATTCCAATTTATACTGTGACATTTGAAATCGGACTGTAGCCGGTCATGTTGACTGGCCAAAGTAATTTTAGCTTGGTCACGTCTCATTTCTGACTGGTCAAGATATTTACGAAAAAATCACGTACATGTAATGTGAGCCAAATTAAACCCACAAATATAGTTTGTTTGTTCTAGTCACTGCTAGACCGTTTAAAGATTGGCTTAATATTTTTCTGAACAGATTTAACCCCAGTCACTCGAGTGGCATTCCTATCGATCTTGAATGCATGACAAACAGCAAGCAAATGGTCTTTAGCCATTCTAACAGATACATGTATGCATTGGTGTATGTTTTCATTAGAGGTCATAATAAAAAAGAGATAAAAACTCTCAAATTTACAGTTTTGAGCCCTGAATATTCATCAATCAAACAGATCTTACATCTACATCTGTAGCTACTGTGTGACAAAAAATTTGCATCTCTGATTGGAAGGCACTGAATGTCAGGGGATGTAGAAGAACTAAACTCAAAATCTGTGGCAGAAAGTATTCAATGTTCACTACCTCCTACATTGTAATATTCATACACAATAAATCAAACTCCTATCAAACAATGTTTAAATAATAAGTCAAGTTATTTGCAGGCACAATTTGATTGTTTCTTACGTGCACTTACGCTCTATTGGTGGACAAAGGTACAGATGATGTCATAAAAGTTTGTTTTTGTTTCTTTGTTATGTATTACGAAGCAGATAGATTCTATGTTGTCGTGCATCTGTTCAGTAATAGATCACAGAAGACATCAAAATGTGGTAAAAACATCAGTGACACACCTGAAAAATTCACAGATTCTGTGACACACTCTGGTAATGGCTTATGTGACTATTTTTTGTTTTTACCACATTTTGATGTTATCTGTGATCTACTCAAGGCAGGAAAAAACCCAGGTCTGATTTCCTCAGCCAAGTAAATTTTGCTCTTGGGCAAGCGAAAATAGAAGTTCAGTGGCCCAGTGGGCAAGTGAAATTACAATGTAGCGTCAGTAGTCTTGTGAGTCTGACTAAAAATGCCAGCTTGATAAATGATAATTTCCAGTCATTCCATTTCAAAACTTAAGACCTACAGATTAGTTAATTATTAGGTTGAAAGCAAGAATTAGTTTGGAATCTGAGTGTACTTCAATCGCATTTATCCTCTGATTTCCTCACTGGCCACCACACTGGCAACTAATATTTAAATGGGGCAAGTGAAAACTGAAATTGACTGGCCCACTGGGCAAGTGACTTACAATTTTTTTTCCTGCCCTGCTACAGATGCATGAACAGATGCATGACACATGAAATCTACATGTATTTGGTAAGAACCCAATTTCGCACAAGTAAAATGTACAGCTGTAACAGGGCTCTAAAGTGCTGTCTGGTCATCCCTGGGTAAGGCAATCGATTGAAATCGATTGTTTACGCGCCCACTCGGGCTCCTTCAACGAAACTTTAGTCGCCCACACTTGTAACTTAGGCGCCTCAGGCGACCAGGCGCCCGTTAGCCAGCAGCCTTGAATTGAAAGTTGGTCTCTCTTTGTTAGTTCACCTAAACTGTAGAAAGTAGTGTAGTGTAGTGTCCCTCAACACAATGTTTGATTGTAACTTTTTTATGTAGATTTCAAAGGCACTACCAAAAATCCCCAAAACATAGTCCCTGATACATGTATGCCAGCAAAATATTCTGTTTACGAGACACAATGTTATGTTTTTATGCAATTGTATTCATGATTTCATATTTCACTTTAAATCTTTTGTTCATTTCTTTCTTATTAAATGTTGCTTAAAAGATAAGCTAGTAACAGCAAAATTGATTATGCTTATTGAAAATTTGATCACAATCGATTACTCATGACGAATCTTTTTATTGATTTCTGATATCATTGACTAATTTCTATTGATTGTTATGAAATAATCGATTGACTATACTGTGTCGTCCAAGACAAGTAGATTTTCCTGCCTGGGCAAGTTACTCTTCCTTTTTTTCAAGTCCTGTGTAGTTTTCACGACAGTTTGAGGTACATGTATACCTCTTTATAAAGTATCATAGTGTTTTTTTGTGAAAGAAAATACCACAACATTTAACTTACTACAGTATCAGCACCAGTGGGTGCAATGTCCATGTACAGTTGTGTATAACAGCATATTGTAACTTGCATGTAGGTACAACTGTAGACACTTAAGTAACTTCAGAATACTTACTCTAGCATAAGAGAAATTTCTCTGCTGAAGATGGCACATTACATTTTAGCTTACTAGCATTCACATCAGAGGGCAACATAACCTTACAAGAGCATGCATCAGAAAGAATCATGAGGTGCATATAAGCCAATAACAAATGTCGCATGCTCATGCTCAGTTATCGAGAACAGATAATAACAGATAATAAAGCTCTTTATGCACGGCAGGTAAACATCACCAAAGTCGATTCCACAACCAATGTAACTTCTCCTTGATAATGACACATTCACAACCAAAGGCAAAACGAAATGTATACGTATCTTTACGTTACTTTACTCTGCTCGTTCAATTTATGCAAAACTTGCTTACCTGTTGTTTTTGTTGCCTGTAATCGCTATCTTCAACTTCTGGGTAACGGTAAACTTTGCCTTGAAACCGTGCACGGTGACGAAGCGAAGGTAGAGTGGATTTTGGCCCGCTAAAACAGAGCCCGAGTTCGATGCAAGTTGCAACGAACTGCCAAAACATGCCGGGAGAACCGAGAGAACCTGGTACCTAACATGAAGACCGCTGATTCCTGCTTGTTGGAGATCGGACACTCACAAGGCTGGTATGCTCTTATAAAGGGACTGGGATAACAGTGATGGCAATGAAAGCACAAAACGGTAGAAATCACCTAAAAAAAAAAACAAAACAAAACAAAGAAACAGTGAACATGCAAGGGCAGACTTAGTTGTATTAATCTTACTTGTAGAATGTTCATGTTTCGGAATATTTAACGCTCTAAATCGATGATATTTCGTTCATTCTCAGCGGTTCAGGGGCACAACTGTGACCTCGAACTTTCGCGATATGAGAAATTTAATGTTTGTTGTTTTCGGATTGTTAAAAATGTCATGTTGGGTACCGAAAAAAAGTCAGCTATCATTTTCGGAAAGGCGATAAGACCTAACGTTTTCGGGAAATGGACAAAAAAGCCCTAATAAGTTCGAGAATACTCAAGCTCCTCTAGAATAACCGAACAGATAATTTTTTTTTTTTGCGCAATCTAAAATTAACCTACAGAGCTTTGAAAGTACACCAGATAGCCTAAAACAGCGTTTAAAAGCATTCGAGAGGAAACGGTCGTTGGGTGTCCCTTATGGTTCCCTGCCTAACCTAACTCCGCGTCAGTTCAAACTCGGTCACCAGGGCTCTTTCCGTCTTGAACTCACACAACACGTGACGCTTTCATGGTCCTTCATGAATAAATACGTACGTGTCCGAGAATTAATTTTTCTCTTTTCTAGAGACGTAAGCTTGGGACGCCTGCATGTGCAGTAACAATTCTAGTTTTATTTTGTCGTTGTGGGTGCGCGGAAAGTTCACAAGAAGACAGCTTAATTAGTGCGGTGTCGCACCCGTGCAACTTCTAGGTTTTCCATGTACATGGTTTTTACATGTTTCTTACAGGCTCCCTTTCTTTCATTTACATTGTTTTTACATGCTTCTTACAGGCCCCCTTTTTTCATTTACATGCTTTTTACATGTTTCTTACAGGCCCCCTTTTTTCATTTACATGCTTTTTACATGTTTCTTACAGGCCCCCTTTTTTCATTTATATTGTTTTTACATGTTTCTTACAGCCCCCCTTTTTTCATTTACATTGTTTTTACATGTTTCTTACAGGCCCCCTTTTTTCATTTACATGTTTTTTACAGGGTTACAAACATAACATTTCCAGACTTTTTACAGCATTCGCTTGAATTATTTACACGTTCCTCACATGGTTTAGCAAAGCAATTTACATGTTTTTTACAAAGGCAGATACTGTAAAAGTGCGTAAAATATTTTACGGGTTTTTACATGTTCTTCAAATGATCATTGTCGACAAAGACAATGTAAATCACTCTTTACAGAACATTTACATGCTGCACTAAAAGCTGTAAATTTCCTGTAATTTTATTTTACAAAACCCTAACATGTAAATTGTAATTTACAAAGAATGTAAATCAAGATTTACATACTGTAAATTAAAATTGACATGTCCATGTAAATTACAGCACATGAGGTAAGAGCATTTCGAAATTATCAGCTCTGTGTCTATTTCAACTTAACATTGGTCAAGTCATGTGGCGCATGCTAAAATATACGTCTAACCCGTAAATTGAAATTTGATGAGGGAATGGTCAAATATTTGCATTTTTGACGCACTTCGAAAACCTCTCGCGTCGCTCACAATCATTTGCCCAAAGAAATTTTTACAGGAATCTGTAGATCATCCTTCTGCGATTCAACCACCAGAAGCTTAATCCATTTGAAGGTTTCGCACATGGTGAAAATTAATTCTATACACGAAGTACTTTTAAGTGAATGAAATACATGTCTTCGAAATTGAATTATTTTGCACCCAAAAAGACAACGCAACATTCCCTAAAACCAACCCAGTACACATTGAAACATTGCACAAAAATATTCGAGTGTTTTAAAGACGGAAGATTGATGCGGTTTTGCATGCGAGGCTCTCAAACCTGTTTAATAAAATGGTGCGTTAAATGACGATTTTAACGGAATTTGGCAATTTGCATATTTCTTTGAAATGAAAGGATGTTTTGCCAAAAAAAACTATCCAGTAGTTTTTGTCATGCCCTAGCCTATCTACCATGAAAATATGAGCGAAATCGAATTTCGACCCTTGCCGAGTTATTTCCCATTTTTATGGACAGGGACTCTGAATCTACTTCTCTCTGTCGAACTGGTTCTATAACACCTGTTTTGTGTTGTCTCATTGGCCAAGACAGTTACTACCCAACTCCCCCGGTTTTTCGCTTTTCACGTGTTTCGAGCAAGATACAATAATGTAACAGAAACCTCACGCAAGTTAAAATTTCTTCCACAAAATTTGATGAAAATTGTTCAAAATGTTTTGATGGAAGTCTCCGTGGCGCAATCGGCTAGCGCGTTCGGCTGTTAACCGAAAGGTTGGTGGTTCAAGCCCACCCGGGGACGGTTCTCTTTGTTTTGATAATTATTTTCTATATAGTTAGCGTCAGGATTCCATCCATCCATCCTGTTAGCGTAATTTTTAGTTGTATTGCATGTAAGAAGGTCTATTCAAACAAACAGCCACTGCGCGGATGTGATGTGAATAAACCGTTATTATCGTGATCGTTATCATTATTGGTTTTTTGACGGTTGAAGCAAATTTGGCTGTAATTTTTCATAAAAGGGTACAAATATGCCCGTATCTGAGTAATCCAATTAGTCCTATAATTTGTGCATTACTTATGACTTCTTTAATCTTCGACTGTTTGTCTAATTAACGTAATTACATCACCTCACCGCTGCGCGCAGTAATCTTCCGCTCCCATAACTAGAAGTTGAAAGACTTGAGCATAAGTGTATCTTTTTGTGGTGTATTAACGTTCATTTCTAAACAGCATAAATTTTCAATAGTCAATCGTTTAGTTCTTGATTAAGGATATCTGAGACATTTGACGGCTAGTATTGGCTTGCTCAATTGACGGTTGACGGTTAATTTTTTTGGCACTGAGATTCTCTGGTAACGCTAATACAAGGATAGCATCGTTTTTAAAAAACTTCAATATTGAGCATCGTCAGAAGTAGGCAAATGTTCAACTGTTTGCTGTACTTCGGAGACTTATTTTTTCTGTCTTCCTGATCAAAAAAACTAGAAACTACGAGTTCCTGATTAGCACACCACTGAGTATGGCAGCTTTCAGTCGTAACAGGTTTCCGTAGTGTAGTGGTCATCACGTCCACTTTACACGCGGAATATCGCCGGTTCGAGCCCGGCCGGAAACACATGATTGTTTTTCCTGTGAGACTAAATCTTGCTACCCAACTCTAGCCAGCTCTTACAAAATTTTGAGTCAGCGAAAACAAAACAAAAAGAAAAAAACGAAAGGTGTTGACGTAACTGAGCTTATTTAATTTTTTATCCTTCAGCCACTTCATGTTAGGATCGATACCTTAAATAACGCTATCGAGCTATGATCTTAACAAAGCTTATGTCACTGATTGTTAGTGGATTGGTAGCCAGAAATGTATGAGTTTCAGCCGGAGAAACCAAAAGTCTCTCTGCTGTAAGTTGACGGTTGAATGCAATTTCTGTGTTAAATGAAAGCTTTCAAATGACCCAAGGACAAAAACCATCGCTTTAAACTTTTCCGTTCATTTTGTTTTGTTCCAGGGTAATTTAAATGGAATAACTAATCAATTTCTTTTTTACGTTTTGCTAATAAGATTTGGCGAAATATAAAGATGATGACATCGACCATTTCATGATCGCATCAGTCCAAACAATCCATAACCTTAACCCCTATTATTGTATAGCCTAATGTGAACATCTTTAAGGGTGTAGAGTATTTTGGCAGGTTGCTCAAACATTTCGCCGGTATCAGGAGAGCAAGGTAATTCCTCTCAAACTATTTTTAGATATAGTAGCCGGTTCTCCCGCGGATAATGTTAGCAAGCGCGTTGCGTTGATGCTTTCTCTAAGGATGAAAATGCACGTATTAAAGCCGCTCTGGACTCCCTTGGGCTGTGACTAAAATTCCCTTTAAATTGATGAGCGGATTCACGAAAAGTCTAACAGGAAGCGACGGAGAGAGGGAAAGAACGAGTGAATGTCTCATCCATAACTAAAATTTGGAAAATACTAGTTTGCTAAAAAATTATTATGATTATTTTAATTATTATTTGAAAAGAAAAACAATTGATATGGGCCTGTCCTGGAGTCGAACCCGGGACCTCTCGCACCCAAAGCAAGAATCATGCCACTAGACCAACAAGCCAGACATATAGTAAACTCTCTAGACAAATCCTTTAATCTGCCACTCCCTTAACTCAGCTGGTGTTTTAATACCTGTTCTGCGTTGTGTTGTAGCAGGAGCCATAATCGGGCACGGAGACCGTAAGTCTTTGGATCCGCGCGCACCTATGATATGGGACTATTTTTCTATTTTTAGAACAAATTGCGCCGTCCTGATGTCATATATCCGCGCGGATCCACGCACATGTCAGGGACTCTCGCGTGGATGTTGTCACGTTGAGTGATCAAATGGTGAGAGTTAAGAGATTCTCTTGCAGATTTTTCACAGCGATGACAAGGAATAAGGCAGGGAATAAGAACCAGGGCTCTTATATTTAGTGTTATGCTCTGAGCTAATGGAAAAGGTGAGTTTTGAAGGGTCCAAAACATTACTTCAATTTCGCGCTGTAAATGAATAATATCTGGTCGCGCTAGTTGTACGCGTAGTCTTTTGCGTTTGTTCCGTAAAGAAAAGTTGTGTAAGAAAACTCTTTACTCTGGTATCGAGTTAATTTGTGAGTTTCCCAAACAATACTTAATCATATTGTTTCTGTTTGTTTGGCGAGTTTGCAAAAGTTTTTGAAAGGCAAGTCTGAGGCGTACAATTAGCTCATTTGCATAGTGCAGCGCATGCACTTTCAAGTCCGAGGTCGGTGTTTTCAGTTGTCAACAAATCTTGACAAAAATTTCTTTCGTTGTGTTTTGTGCTGAGATGTTGCAACAATTTTCACCAACGCCAAAAGGCTGCTAATATCATGTGTGTTTCTTTAACATAGTGAAATTTTACACTGCGAAAATAAAATAGACAAGGAGTTTTGATAACTCAACCAACAAAATCGAAATCGTTATTCCAGTTAATTAAAGAAAGCGTCATCGTAACTTTGCTGATTATTTCTGCGGTATTCACATATTTTCAGCTAAGCTTTTAATACGTTCTGAAACATTTATCAACCTTAAACGTATTTAGAAATTAGAGATATTATATGAGTTCCATGTACGTTTTCACACGAAAGTGGGGAAGTCCAATTTGTCATGTTTTACTGACTGTACAAAACACGCATCGGCGGTCGCTCTTATTCATGGACGACAGACAATTTATTAGGTTTTTACACAAACAAAACTGAGCAGCATCTACAGAAATAAACTTTATTGTCACTTATTAGGCCTTGATAAAGCATCAAGCGTTGCTTACAATTCAGGCGAAATTCAAACTTGCAATTGTTATTATTTTTTTTTTTTACTCTTCTCTTTACTCCCTTTTTTTTTACTCTGGCGAAATCTTCGCAAGCGTGTGACCAGAGGAGGGAAACTTTGAAGTCCTGAAACGGTGCTATATCCAAATATATCCAACTAGTTTTTTTGCGGTGTTTTGGAAAAGCTGTCAATCTTCAACATATGTAAAACTTAGAGTGGAGTGATGTGGAGCCCTTGTAAAAGAAGCTGAGGAACACAACTTGATCAGGGATATAAAGCGGCACATAACTAAATTCGACACTGTCTTCCTTCACTTAAACAGGAGCATCTTGCGACGAAAATACTGAAGTAAACTCCCAACAGACATGAACGTATTGATATGTGGGCCAAAATTAAGGCATCAAACATTTCGGGAATTTCGGACGCCATTTCCCCGCGCTACATCCGCAAAAATCCTCGCAGCATTGTACACGCGTGTGTCGGACATGATGGCGCAATTTTTTCTAAAAATAGAAAAAATCTTGCCATATCATAGGGACAGCCCCAGTACTAGAAATGTTGCGCTGTTACGTTCTCCGTCCCCGATTATGGCTCCTGGTACAAATCAATAAGCTAGAACATTTTACAAGACGCTGTTAAAACAAAGCTTAATAACATTTTGGACGAACACGAAGACTGACTGATCAAGAATGACGTAAATCTCCCGCCAAAGGCAAAAATGTCCTTAAACATCCCAGGACACCCCGCGAGCCTCTCCATCATGCTGTCAGAGTAGTAATCTCTGACTAATTCGTCCCTCGATCGTCAGAAATTACATATTTCAAAAGCGCAAATAAATTTGTTGCTTTCTCGGTACAAGCTACAAGATGAAAAAAGAAAAAAAAAGAACATGCCCGTCTTGATTGACACACGTCACAAAATCATGAATATCAACAAGCGAACGATTGCTATCAGTTGGTCAAATGTCTGAAAAAAATAAAACCAATTTTACCCCTTATCTGATCAGAATGCAAAAAAAAAAGCCAAGCAATGAAACAGACATAGAAACACAATCATTACACCCACATAATGAGAAGAAAAACACACACACTTCTTAATTTTAACAATAATTCTATTATGAAGAAAACACAATTCTCTTTCCTGCCTACCAGATGTTTCTTTCTCGAATCCATGAAGTCTCTCTCCCCCTCATGTAGGGCGCCGTAGCTCAGTTGGTAAGAGCGCCTGTCTTGTAAACAGGAGGTCATGGGTTCAAATCCCATCGGTGCCTTAGAGGGGTCAAACTTTTTAATTCTCAATACTTTTTCATCACTTTTGCTCATCGAAGCTTCACATATTGTTTAACAGGGAATTTTTGTAAGGTTGTGTTATCCAATAAGAATTTTATTTTTAAGGTCCACGCAGGGGTCGACTGAAAAATTACATGACGGTTCATTTAAAGTGCTACTATATATCATGAAATTCGCATCTTTCCTATCTAAGCCATTTTAAAGCACAAAAAAGGAGACTGTACGAGAAGAAAAACCTTGTTTACTATTTCAGAGATCTCCTTTCGTTCCAGAGATATTCAAGATTTTAAAATGTGCAAATTTCCAAGTGATGACGTCATAAACTCCACCAAATTTTGATCAAATTTCATGAAAAAGATATCTCGGCCAATTTGTATCAGAAATCTTTGTTTCTTTGCGGCAAGATTCTACTAGATGTGCTCCACAATATAAGCTAAACAGTTATGTTACCATGGGAACATGCTAGGGTCCAGACCTCCTCCATATTGAAAGCTTTTCTGGCCACCTTTGGCGTTCCATTTATATATTTGCCAGTGGTGCCTCATCTGCATGATCCAGCAAACATGTAAATATGTTAGGTGGTGTTTGTGGCCTTGTTTAATGTTTTTCGAGCTGAAAATCCCTAAAATATTTGAATCAGATTGGAGGGGAATGGAAAACAGTTAGTTCCCCTGGGAACAATGGTTCAATGGTTTCCGCTGCAAATTGACCAAGACAGCTCTGTTTATATATTCCATATAATATTGAGCTGTCTTTAATTTGCATATTCTACACATTTTTACTCGGGCTTTCCGAAGGAAACGCCCGAGGTATAAATTCGGCTTCGTTTTTTTTTTTTTTTTTTTTTTTTTTTGCGTTCAGTCACAAATCGCCGTCGAGGTTACGGCGCATGCGTAGAATCTGTATAGTGCGCATGCGTAGTGTACGCTACTGAAGCACATGGGCGAGTAATGGCGGATGGTGTTAAGGTCTCGCTGGTGACTGCGAATATTATCCGAAGCTCTATTTCTGTGTCAAAGTCATCAACAAAACGGCATACAGCCCTAGAAAATCGCCTTCAAAGACAAAATCAGAGTCCGTGATCGGATATGTTCACGAATTATCGCCGATCAAGAAGAATAAATCCCGCACGATCGAGTACCATTCGCTGACGCTGCAAACATCGAGTACTCAACATCGTGAAGCCCTCCTGTATTCAACTTAAAAGAGTAAGTTCTTGGAAGAGAGTTTGGAAACCAGGACACCAGTGAAATTTCAGAACATCACGTACACCGCGGACGGCAAAAAAATTGTCATAAATGACATGACCTTAGTCACCACTCCAAAGCCAAGTAAATACGACTTCCAATACGCAGACGTGGCGCAGCATGAGGGCACAACACCAGTCCCGATTATCGACGTACTTAACAAACATAATCAATGGGACACTGTTACCATCAAAGGAAAGATTACACAAATAAAAGATACCACAATCGTCGGATCAAAGAAACTGAGACTCTGCCAAGCACTGATTGCAGACAACACCACAACCATACCATTAGATATATGGGAGAACAATATCGCAACATTCAAACTTGGATCCATCTACATTGTAGCACCAGTCCAAGTGCGTGTTTGGTCACGTACCAAAAAACTCAGCACTATAGTTAAAACAACTGTGACTGAGACCACCGACGAAACTCTTTCAGACATCTCTCTAGTATCAAGCAAGCTAGACGAAAATGAACCCGACCTTGCAACGGTAACATAAAGGAAGTTCTACGAGTCCAGAGCAGCGACAAATTTCGGAAGTGCCTAAAATGCGACCGTAAGGTTCAAGATTGCTCTTCTCGGGTGGTCAACTGCCAAAAGTGTGGGAGCATGAGAGCAGATAAATGTAAATATGGCCTCACCCTAAAAGTGAAAGTCAAACTTAGTAATGATGAGGAACTTACCATCAAGTTCGGCGATGAATCACTACCAAAAATCCTCAATGCCGAAATCCTAACAATGGATGAGGACTCTATCACTGAAATATTGCTGTTTATTGAAGAGATGAAGATTACATTATAATGTATAAAATATCTTATAAGCGCATGATACTGTAGAGTACGGAAAATATTTGTTGTTGAGATTTGTTACCGTTTGTCACATTAGATCCAATAGAATTTGAACAATATTCATATCGTTAAAAATATCCCTTATCTTAAGACCGTATTATATAGGGTCTGGACAATAATTACAGATTGAATTAATGAAAGTCTTTGTAAGAGCCATATTCAAATTATTTAGAAAACTTGTTTTAATAAAACCATTAATGTCAATAATATGAAGATTTCCTTGCTTCCGCGCACTGCCTTCTACACCAACAATTCCGCGCTCATGCTTTTCCTTCTGGTAAGGTCTTTTTTATCTTTTTTAAGAAAAACATTATTTACACATGAACTATACAACGTGATAAAGAGATACTGCCGGCAATTTAATATTTGACAAACATTATCTTTACATTTTCTGACGTCACCTGACACAGGGCCAACAAATCTGGTGTCAAATAACTGAGATTTTCACGTTGCTTAAAGACGACTTCTGTAGCGTTCGACTTTTACATAGCAAGATGTTGGAAAAAAGCCCGAGATCACGCAGTCATGCGTCTAGTTCAAACTTAAATATCTCCGGAACTAATGTAGATATTTGCAAGCGGCAAACGGCCTTTTTAATATTTCGTGGAATTCCATGTGATTCACCAAAAATTCAAGGAGTAAAATTTGATCATAGTGCCACGTTAACGTGGTTTAGAAATGCTTCGTTTTAAGATCACTAGAGGTTCACCGAGGTTTCCGTAGTGTAGTGGCTATCACGTCCGCCTCACACGCGGAAGGTCGCCGGTTCGAGCCCGGCCGAAACATTCTTTTTCATTTGTTTATTTGACTTCTGCAGTTGCATTTTTATGATTCCATGTCTCGATTTCTTTATGAACTGTTTTATGGCACCTTGTATTTTAAGAGTAATGACACTCAAGTAATAGTAAGCTTGAAAAGTAAATTAATCATAATCGAGGGATGTCAAAATAATATAATAGCAGACTTTGCTGCATCATTTAAATTATTAAGCAATTATTTTTCTGTTGTAATATTATGACAATAGCTTGTACGAAATATTCTCAAAATGTCCAAAATATTCTTCCAAAACTAGTAATTTGTTTTATCTAAAACTCTGTTTTTCATATAACAACCGGGGGATTAGCTCGAATGGTAGAGCGCTCGCTTTGCATGCGGGAGGTACCGGGATCGATGCCCGGATTTTCCATATAATATTATTTTGCTTCAAAGGACAAAGTTCAGATCAACACTGATTTTTTAATATTATTTGGCAAGTTATTTTCTTCAAAATTTTACAAATAGCAGTAAGTCTTTTTTTATTGTTCGAAATTAGTTAATGTGGTGTATTTAAATCTCCTTTTTCATTTTCGGTAACACCTGACGAAAACTGGTAACCTATTTTTCAAAATAGCCTCGTAATAGCTAAGGCATCTATACAATGGGGGATTAGCTCAAATGGTAGAGCGCCCGCTTCGCATGAGGGAAGTACCGGGATCGATACCCGGATTCTCCAAGTTCACGATTTTTGCTACCCATGTTAACATTTTTCTTTTGTTGTTTTTTTGTCTTTTCTGTTTGCAGTTCTTTTTCCTCATTTATCTGCTCATAAAAAGCAGGTAGTGTCCCATAACTTCCTGCACAAAATTACTGTATTACTCATCATCAGTACTGACTGTTATTCGGATTTTCAATTTTGTCATTGGATATTTGTTTTTCATTGTTATAGCTTAAAACGTGCATTGAAATTTCCGTAGGAAACCGTGAATGCACAATATTCTCAATGTTAAGCAGATTTTCATTAAAATAGATTTATTGAATGCGATTATTATTTTCTTAAACCTTTAAGATGAGCTGACTCACTAGTGGCGGAACCTAAGTACGGCTTCTTCGACACAAGTTGTCATGGCGTCAGTAACAGCGGGCCAAAATCCACAGTGGGAAAAAATGGCGGCTGTACATTTTACCACAATGCATTGCGTAAATGGATTATCAAAGTAGGCGTAAAATCATATCTTTGCAATATTGTCGCTGTATTACATTAATTGTGTACGCTAGGTTTAAAGCTTTAGGAAGTTTTCTGCGCGTTTTTCATGAGCGTTTTTTAGGGATTTTGACGCTAAGAATTATTGGTAAATGCACCCGTCGTCATCTCGTTCCCCAAAGTGGATTTTTTTGGATAATTTTTAGATGGGTTTTCTTATCGCGACATGGACATGAACCCACCACATTATGGCTTAAGTTCCATCGTGTTTAATAATTAATGATTATTTATTCAGTCATTCCAGATTCTTAGCAAATCTATCGTTGCCTTCCGTTAATTTTCAATCCTTTAATTCCTGCTCTGGAAACAGGGTGACAAGAGAGTCACACGTGCAGTAAAGCCTGGTTTTCGTTAGTGACGCAAGTACAAGCGCAAGCACAAGTGGAAACACAATAATTCTTATTTCACCATCAAAACGGCCTTAACGCAGGCATATGCACAAGGGAAAGCACAAGCCAAGGATATTAACTACACGTGGTTATGTTTGCCCAATGAAAACACTGGATCCAGATCACCTCACGCCTAAACAGTTTTTCAAAATGGCGGAAAGTTCAAATGATTTTCCTTGTGCTTGTGTTTGCGTTGAATTGCGTTTTTACTTGGGTCATCCCTGATGCTTGCCTTCGTACTTGCGCTTGTGCTTGTGTCTCTAGTGATAACTGGGCCTAACCATGCGCAGCTTTTTACTTCAGTAATAGGACAACCAACGACATCTCTATTATCATTTTTATAGTGCTTTCTTTAAAAGCAGTTTAAAAACTCCCTTTTCTGTTTTGATAAGGACTGCACCCAAACCAAAGCAAGCCAAATTTGTGTTTCTCATTTTGCTTTCTTTGCGCGGGAAATGTTTCCTTCCTGATTTAAAAAAGACATGTTCATGGCAACAGATATTTATTAAAAAACGTTCAAAGAAGGCTTTGTATATGGTAATGAAACAAATTAAAGGGAGAGTTTCACAGTTCAACGCAAGCCCTAGCTTTCGCGTGCGAATAAAGTATCTTTTTCGCTTACTTTCTTCGCTTTCCTTCTTTCGCTCGTTCGCTCAGTTCTTTAAATGCAATAAGCAGCGATAAAAAAAAGCCATAAAAATGGATACTGTTACGACTTGTAAAATTTTTTTGACAATATAGTAAACATGGGGCCCGTCGGGGAGTCGAACCCGGGACCTCTCGCACCCTAAACGAGAATCATGCCACTAGATCAACAGGCCAATATGATAAAGGCTATTTGATAAAGGTCCTAACCTACTTCTCTCTGTTGAACTAGTACGAAATAACACTAGTTACCCTCTAGTTACCATCCAGCTTCCCTGGTTTTTCGCTTTTCATGTCTTTCGAGCAAGATACAGTAATGTAATAAAATCTTAAAAGTTGTTGTCACTGACTTAAAAATCTTAAAATAGTCGAACCGCATGAGATCATGGTGTCTTTTGATGTTGTATCGCTTTTCACATCTATCCCCACGGCACTGGCACTCGAGGTGACTAAGCCCAGACGAGTCCGATTCGACCATCCCCGAAAGAGCTAATATGTCCGTAGACAACATCGTGAAGTTGCTCGAATTCGTGCTTGACAACAACTACTTTGTCTTTGGTGGCGTTTTCTACAAACAAATATTCGGCTGTCCCATGGGTTTACCTGTAAGCGCCATCTTGGCAAATTTGGTGATGTAACGCGTCGAAGAGAGAGCGTTAAGTACTGCACCACACCCCCCTAAGTAGTGGTACAGATATGTCGATGATAGCCATGTTTGCCTCGCCCGTGAGCATCTCACTGAATTTCACTCCCATCTCAACTCGATCAACCAGCACATCAAATTCACAGTCGAAGAAGAGAGTGATAGATCCATCGTATTCCTCGACACGAAGACAACTAGAAATACTGATGGATCAATTAAAACCAGTGTTTACAGAAAAGCAACCCATACCGACAAGTGTCTCCATTTCAACTCCCACCACCCTTTGCAACACAAACGCTCAGTGGCCAGAACCCTTCTTGACAGAGCAAAGAATATTCCGTCGACTGACGAAGACAAAAAGTCCGAAGTACAACACGTGGTGGACGCACTCAAAACCAATGGTTACACGGACCAATTCTTAAAACGCTGCCAAAGAACCAAACCACCTAAAGCATAGAATCAGCCCCAAAATAATCAGCCACAAAGCCACAGAGGCTTTGTTACTTTGCCATATTTTCAAGGAATCTCTGAAAAAAAATTGCAAGAACTTTGGGACAATTCGACGTAAATGTTGCTCATAAACCCGTCAAGACGGTTGGTTCGATCCTGAAGAAGCCGCAGGACAAATTCGATCAAGACCTGTCAACTGGTGTCGTGTATAAAATCAATTGTAAAAACTGTGAAAAACTTTACATCGGTCAAACATCCAGAGCACTGAGATCCAGAACAAAAGAACACAAAAGAGCCGTCCTCACATGTGACAAGATTTCTCTTTTGGCGCAACACTCTATGAAAAACAACCACGAATTTGATTTTAATAATGTCAAGGTCATAGACCGCTGTCCCTTGTGGTCGCGTGGATTGTTCTTGGAAGCGTGGCATTCCATTCGCGAACCGAACTCAATTAATGACCACGCGCATATTCCAGACATTTATAAAATGCTAAATTAATCCCTAGCGAGTTCCTCACATTTTTATAAACATCTCATTTATATTTAGACGCCGTTAACATTCATTTCATCACTGAAGAAGGTTATAGCATTTTAGCCGAAACGTCTATTTTAAGATTTTTAAGTCAGTGACAACAACTTTTAAGATTTTATTACTATGCCTGACTACAACTACAGTATTTTTATACAGTAATGTACTAGTTAAAACTTCATCCACACTATTCAATTTGATAAAAATCGTACATACTCCCTCCATGGAAGTCTCCGTGGCGCAATCGGCTAGCGCGTTCGGCTGTTAACCGAAAGGTTGGCGATTCAAGCCCACTCGAGGACCGTTCATTTTCTTTTGATAATTATTTTCTATATAGTTAGCGTCAGGATTCCATCCATCCTTCCTGTTAGCGTAATTGTTAGTTGTATTGCATGTAAGAAGGTCTATTCAAACAAAAAAACCCTGCGCGGATGTGATGTAAATAAACCGTTGTTATCGTGATCGTTATCATTATTGGCTTTTTTTACAGTTGAAGCAAATTTGGCTCTAATTTTTCATAAAAGGGTAAAAATTTGTCCATATTTGAATGATCCAATTAGTACTATAATTTGTGCATTGAATATTACGTCTTTAGTCTTCAAATGTTTGTCTTATTAACGTAATTACATCACCTTTATTACCGCCGGGCGCATTAATCGCCTGCTCCCGTGACTAGAAGTTGAAGGACTTGAACATAAGCATACTTTTTGTGATATATTAAAACGTTCTTTTATAAACAGCATACCTTGCCCCTAGACAATCGTTTAGTTCTTAATTAAAGATATCTGAGGCATTTGACGGCTAATATTGGCTTGCTCATTTGACGGTTGACGGTAAAAATATTGCGGTTTTGACGGTTGACAGTTAATGTTTTGGTTATTTGACGGTTAACCCCATTGAGACCTCTGGCTATCGCTAAAACAAGGATAGCATCGTTTTTGAAAAACTTCAGTTTTGAGCATCGTGAGAAGTATGCAAATGTTCAACTGTTTGCTGTACTTCGTAGACTTATTTTTTTCTGTCTTCCTGATCAAAAAACTAGAAAGTACCAGTTCCAGATTAGCACACCACAGAGTATGGCAGCTTTCATTCGTAGCCAGTTTCCGTAGTGTAGTGGTTATCACGTCCGCTTAACACGCGGAAGGTCGCCGGTTCGAGCTCGGCCGGAAACATATGATTTTTTTTTCTATGAGACTATATCTTGCTACCCAACTCTAGCCAGCTCTTACAAAATTTTCGGTCAGCGAAAACAAAACAAAAGGAAAAAAACGAAAGGTGTTGACGTAACTGAGCTCCATCAATCTTTTATCCTTTAGCAATTTCATATTAGGATCGATACCTTAAATAACGGTAGCGAGCTATGATCTTAATGAAGCTTATGTTATTGATTGTTAGTGGGTTGGTAACCAAAAATGTACGAGTTTTAGTCGGAGAAACCAAAAATCTATTGGCAATTAGTTGACGGTTGACTAGAATTTTTGTGTCAAATGTCAATTTCAACTTTCATATTCTCCAACGACAAAATCATCGTTTTATACTTTTCTATTCTCTTTGTTGTGTTCCAGGGTATTTTAAATGGAGTAATTAATCAATTTCTTTTATACGTTTTGCTGATAAGATTTGGCGAAACAGGAAGATGATGACATCGACCCAATCCATACCAAACAACCCATAACTTTAACCTCTATTATTGTAAAGCATGATGGGAACATCTTTGAGGGTGTAAAGTATTTGCGTTCGAAGAACGCAAACCTAATTTTGGCCTGTGGCTTTCCAGAGTTGGTTGCCTTGTGCACGGTTATATGCAGAAAAACTCCACATTCCTGTAAGGACACCAAAATGGCCACCCCGCTTAATTTTTACAGGGGCATGTCACGGCCAGTAAACTGGTGCCGTTTAATACTGAGACATGTGATTACATGTGATAAGACATGTGGCGAACATATGAGCATGGAGGCAGGCCATGCGAGCTCGACTTTGCGCTGTTTTCTTTGACTTCTTTCCATTCAGGCGCTGTGAGCTTCGCTATTTTGTGCTCTCAGCGTTGGATCCTAGTGAATATAAACGCTCCGATGGTAGCATTTATCGAAATATGAGGGCATTGTCCTTGTTTATTTTGTATGTTTGGAATGTTAATTGTGGGAAACCAGCTATATTTTGATTGCGTTTGTTGATTAGTTCCGGTCGCAACAGATACATGTAGCTCAATCTTTATCCGGTCAAATATTGTTTGGAATGGGCGGGGAAAGATTCTTAAGAGTGTGCCTGAACCGAGGAACGGCAAATTATGTAAATACTGTTTACTTTATTCATCAGGAGAAATACTCGAATCAGTCGCACGGGGTTTGTTTACGCTGACGATAAGCGGGCACACGATTGCAAATGCTTGCTTATATTTGTGCTTCCAGCTTAGAATAATGTATATAAAATACACATTTTCAAATTAACCATTACGCTTAAACGTTACCAGTTAATGTGAGAATATGAAGCACAAAATTTTAGTCTACGGAAACTGGCGCTGTCACGCAACGAATCAAGAAATTATAGTTAGTACAGGCAAGGACTTTGACACTATGATATATCTGTCTGTGAAACCTCGGTTGTCGATGAAAAACGTTGATTTTAGCAATAGACAGAGGTTGAAAGTTAGTTAGTGAAACCATTTATTTAAGGTATATATATTAAAGTGAAGGCGTCCGAGTCGAACGCACTCTCATAATCTTTGATTACTACTAGTTTAGCAATTTAAATTGGTCAGCGGATTCACTGAAAGTCTAACAGGAAGATAACGAGCGAGGGAAACATCGAGTGAATGTCCCATCTTTGCCTGCAACTTGGAATTAATACTATGTTTTTCCATGTTGACATTCGTGTAAATGTTGTTGCACAATGTGTAAACTCATCTGAGAACAGTTGCAGGGCCCCAATGAAGAACACCTTTGATGAAGTATGCGCCCTACTAAACATGTATTATTATGATTATTGTTCTGTGCAGTCTTGTAGTTACCAGTCCAACTCCGCTGATTGATTTTCCGCGTCCCGTCAATAAAGCAAGATCAGGAGCTCATGACCCAGAGCGTCCATCTCCCATACCAACCCTAGGATTCAACCCTTTCTAGTATCTTTTTATTTTTAGACTTTGACCTCTGGGACTTTTCGGAGCCCGCCTTTCAAACGCCCAATCAAAGCCCAGGTGGTCCCCGAGGGACCCCTAAGAGGTGCCAATTCTAAAACGACACATTATCTCCTGTCATATTTTTTTGGCTCAATACGCTAAAAGGTACATAAAAGCTCCCGCTGTGGACCTTTTGAGGCTGAACACCCTAAGTATTGAGCTATCTTAGTACTGCTGGAAATTACCAAGCGTGAAAGTGGACATGTGACCAACCTAGTACTACTTGTATAAACAATGTTTTTTTTAAATATTTTTTCTTTTTAGTTTTAAAACATTAGCAAATAAACAGTAATACACGAGGTTATCTAATGTAGGGCGCCGTAGCTCAGTTGGTTAGAGCGCCTGTCTAGTAAACAGGAGGTCATGGGTTCAAATCCCATCGGTGCCTTACAGATGTTGCACTTTTTAATTTGTTATTACTTTTGAAAATTGCTCAACGAAGCTGCACATGTTGTACCCCTAGGAATTTTTTTGGTTGTGTTATCCGATGGATTAACTTTTAAGATTACGCCAGAGTCGACTGAAAAATTTCAAGAATTATATGGAACGTAACTTGCGAATTAATGACCATTATAATATAGATAGGACCCTGCGCACGCTCTGATTAGTCAAAAACCCATGCTTTTTACTCTGGAGATCAGAGTATAAAGAATAGAAAAAGCATGTTTTATTGTTTTTCGCATGTAAAATCTATATCACTAAGCAAATGAAAAAGCCTAAGCCGTGTATTACAATGTGATAAAACACTCTGCACAATTGAGACCACTCGAGAAATCTACATTTCTACTTTTCCCTCGTGTTCTCAAATGCCCATCGTGTTTTATCGCGGTGTAACACACGACTTAGGCTTCCTTGTTTCTTAATAACGTGTTCATCGTAGTTTCCGTAGTGTAGTGGTTATCACGTCCGCCTCACACGCGGAAGGTCGCCGGTTCGAGCCCGGCCGGAAACATTCCTTTTCATTTCTTTATTTGACTTCTGCAGTTTTTTTTTTATAATTGTACGTCTCGATTTCTTTATGGACTGTTTTACGGCAATGAAAATATACTCAAGTAATAGTAATCTTGTCAAGTAAATTAACCACAGTTGAGGGATGTCAAAATTAAATAGAAGATTTTGCTGCGCCATTTCAATTATTTAGTAGTTATTTTCCTGTTGTAATCTTATGACAATAGTAATATTATGACAAAAATTCTTCCAAAATTAGTAATTCGTTTTATCTAAGACTCTGATTTTCATGTAACAATCGGGGCATTAGCCCAGATGGTAGAGCGCCCGCTTTGCATGCGGGAGGTACCGGGATCGATACCCGGATTCTCCAAATAATGTTATTTCACTCTAAAAGACAAAATTCAGATCGAGTGATTTTTAAGTATTATTTGGCAAGTTATTTTATTCCAAATTTTACAAATAGCAGTAAGTCTTTTTAATTGTTTCCTTCGACGAAGTGGAACGCACACCTAATTTTGACCTGTGGCTTTTCAGAGTTGCTGTGTCTGTGCACGGTTATAGGCCGAAAAAAACACATTCCTGTAAGGACACCAAAATGGCCACCCCGCTTGATTTTTGCAGGGCCATGTCACGGCCAGTAAACTGGTACCATTTAATGCTAAGACATGTGATGAGACATGTGGCGAACATGTGAGTATGTGAGCAGGCCATGTAAGCTCGTCTTTCCGATGGATCTTTCTTTGACTTCTCTCCATTCAGTCGCCGTACGCTTCGCTATTATGTGCTCTCAGAGGGAATTGTCCTTGTTTATTAACACGACTTGGCTTTGGGATGATGACCGTGGGAACAGCTACATTTTGATTGCATTTGTTGATTAGTTCCAGTCGCGACAGAGAGCTCAGTCTTTATCCGGTCGAAATTTTATTGCTTGGAATCGGTGGAAAAGTACTCTGAAGGCAAGACCCATGAGACTACTTTATTCATCAGGGGAAATACTCGAATTAGTCGCACGGAGTTTGTTTACGATAAACGACCACGCGAAACGAACACGCCATTGCAAATGCTAGCTTAGAATAATGTACGTAATTTAAATATTCTATGAAGCTTGAGAGTCTACAGAAACTGGCAGCGTCACGCAACGTATCAACAAATCGTGACCTCTTCACTAGCATGGACTTTGACACTATGCATATCTGACTGTAAAACCTTGGTTGCTGCTGAAAAAGTTGAAAGTCAGCTAGTGAAATCATTTATTTACGGTATATATATATTAAAGTGAGAGCGTCGAACGCACTCTCATAATCTCTGATTACTACTAGTTTTAAATTAGTTAATGTGGTGTATTTCAATCTCTTTTTTCATGCTCGGTAACACTTGACGAAAACTGGTAACCTGTTTTTCAAAATAGCCTCGCAATAGCTAAGGCATCTGTACAATGGGGGATTAGCTCAAATGGTAGAGCGCCCGCTTAGCATACGGGAAATACCGGCACCGATACCCGGATTCTCCAAAATCAAAACTTTTGCTAGCAATGTTAACATTTTTTTTGGGCTTTTCTTTTCTGTTTCCAGTTCTTTTTACCTCATTTATCTGCTCTTAAAACGCAGGTAGTGTGCCATGACTTCCTGCACAAAATCACTGTATTACACATCATCAGTGTTCACAGGAGCCATAATCGGGGACGGAGACCGTAACTCGGGATTCGCGCGCACCTATGATATGGGACAATTTTGCTATTTTTAGAACAGATTGCGCCATCCTGACGTCATATATCTGCGCGGATTCACGCACATGTCGGGGGCTCTCGCGTGGATGTTGTCACGTTGCGTGATCAAATGGTGAGAGTTGAGAGGTTCTCTTGCGTATTTT
Source organism: Orbicella faveolata (assembly GCF_042242905.1). Lineage (NCBI taxonomy): Eukaryota > Metazoa > Cnidaria > Anthozoa > Scleractinia > Merulinidae > Orbicella > Orbicella faveolata. The sequence continues at coordinate 7,762,884 of NW_028301564.1, read as the reverse complement.
TCACAGCGATAGCAGGGAATAAGGCAGGGAATACGAACCAGGGCGCTTATATGTAGTTTTATGCTCTGAGCTAACGGAAAAGGTGGGTTTTTCAGGGTCGAAAACAAGACTTTAATTTCGCGCTGGGAATGAATAATAAGATCTGCTCGCGCTAGTTGTTAGCTTACGAGTATGTTTCTGCGTTTGTTCTGATTTAAGAATATAGCAAGAAAACTCTCTACTCTGGTATCGAGTTAATTTGTGAGTTTCTCAGACAATGGTTCATTATAAACAAAACCTGTTTTGACGGTTTCTTATTGTTTCTGCTTGTTTGGTGAGTTTGCGAAAGTTTTGAAAGGAAAGTCTGACGCGTACGATTAGCTCATTTGCATAGTGCAGCTCGTGCACTTTCAAGTGCGAGTCGGTGTTTTCAGTTGTCAACAAGTCTTGACAAAGATTTCTTTCGTTATCTTTTGTGCTGAGATGCTGTAACAAATTTCACGAACGCAAAAAAGGCTACTAACGTCATGTGTGTTTCTTCAACATAAGCATAATGAAGTTTTACACTGCGAAAATGAAAATAGACAAGGAGTTTTGATAACTCGATCAACAAAATCGAAATCGTTATTCCAAGTTGATTAAAGAAAGCGTCATCGTAACTTTGTTGATTACTTCTGCTTTATTCACATGTTTTCAGCTTAGCTTTTAATATGTTCTCAAACATTTATCAATCTTAAACGTATTTTAAAACTATATAGTTATTGTTTGAGTTCGATATACGCTTTCATACGAAAGTGCGGCGGAAGTACAATTTGTCATGTTTACTGACTGTACAAAACACGCATCGGCGGGCGCTCTCATTCATCGACAACTGAGAATTTACTGGATTTATACAAGGATAAAACTGAGCAGTATCTACGGACGTAAAGTTATTGGGCCTTGATGAAACATCAAGCGTTACTTACAATTCAAGCGAAACTCAAACTAGCAATTATTTTGTTTTACTTTTCGGTCGCGATAGACTGACAAATTCCTCGCAAGCCTGTGACAAGAGGACCTAGGAAACTATGAAGTCCTGAAGCTCTGCTATATCTAAATATATCCAGCTAGTTTTTTGCTGTGTAAAGGAAGAGCTGTTAATCTTCAACATATGTGAAATTTAAAGTAGAGTAATGTACAGCTCATGTAAGAGAAGCATCCGTGGGAACACAACTTGGTCAGCGATATCATCATCAGTCCTCATCCCGCCATCGGACGCATAAGGCCTTCACAATGGCATGGTATAAATCAGTTCTGTAACGCTATCTCGTGGTACACCATGGAATATCCCACTTGTCACTTGTATTTTCTTGGTATACACACTGGCCTAAAGGCTCGTTTATATACCGAGGAAATTCAAGAGGCTCGTAAAATATTCTATGGTATACCACTTGAAAGCGTTGCATAACATTATGACATTGTTTCGCTTCTTACAGCAACTTTTACCCTTTAGAATTAACAAAAGCTAGCTATATACAGAGCTCTTAAATGGAGTGTTTTGTTTATATTGTTTCCATTCTCAGTTAATTATTGTAATTTGTTTGTAAAACTAATAGTTTATTACAGTCAGGAGTTACATTCAGGTACTTAAGTCATATAAAAGGCTATGATTTTTTAACCGTTGATCACCAAGGGAAAAACACGATCGAGTTGAACACAGAAAAAAAAAATTATTCAACATAATTGTTGACAAATCTGGGGAAAACATTGGCAACTGTCTGGTCCGTGTGAGGTTCCAACTCGGCGTTATCAACACCATGCTCTGCCGACTGAGCTAACGGACCAGTTGTAGGTACCAAATGTGAAACAAAGAGAACATGTGGTTACTGAATAGTCAATAACCACAATGGTGAATAAAGACTAGTGCAGTTTGGGATACATGTATCAAAGAAAATGTAAAGAGAAACATATACAAGGAATTCAGTACATGTGACAGTTTGATTTATCTCGCCGCACCCTTAGATTACGTCGAGAAACGAGGCTTAAACAAATAAAAAGACTAATTTAAGGTGGCTCAAAACAATTTCCAGCAGTTATATCTTGATGGGTTATTATAACCGCTCTTTATCACTTGATGCTAAAATCATTGTATCAAAAAACTGCCCAATCATCGCTGAACTCGTTGTGATCATTTTCGTGACACAATGGGTTACCATAGCAATACCTGCTAAAAACACACTTAATTACAAGTTTAGGGGCTTATAATTCATAAACGACATGGAGAATTTTTTATATTATCAAATTTTGATAAGTATATTAGTATATTAGTCTCGATTTCAAACAGTCTTACTCTATTTTTCAAGAAAACTTGCTTTCTGGCTGGATCACGTTAATAAAGCCTCTTCGTTTCATTTAGTGCTTCTAATTAATCCGTTTTCCATCAAGATCAAAATCGACACGCAATGGTTAAAAAATACTTTAAAAGACCAGTCTCCTTTCGAATATTTGCAGACTAATCAACTGTATATAAACGGGAAAGGCAAACCCTGCTATGTATCTATTATAAGCAAGTGTCTAAACCTCAATAATCTAGTAATTCCACTTGGAGCTAACTGAAAATAAATATTACGTGACGCCAGTCACGTAATACATGTAGCGAGCTTGAACTTATATTTTGGGCTTTGTCTGTAGTTTTATGAACCTTGCGTGAAACAATGAAACAATGTTGTAACAACGACATGGATAAACTCTCTTTTTGTATATTTCCCACAAAGCAAGGCCCACAAATGGAACAAAAACAGACTAGAGTGCTCAACAATAGAGTTCTTTGAACATACCGCATTATGCAAATTTGAGAAGAGACTGTCGCGAACTTTTGCATTTTACCTGTGTGAACCTCGATTGCCCAGAATTTTTTTTTCCATATTATTATAGTAGAAACGACACTCGTTTGCACTGTACTTGTTTTAGTTCCATATCGGACATACCAAGATGCGTTTTAAGCCCGTAAAACTACGCAATTTTTGCCGTTTTCATAGGGGCTTTAGAAGGCAATTCTTCAACGGTCGACGGAATTCTTCAAAATGCCTGAAAAATTTAAAACTTCTTATTGTTAGATAGAAGAAAAGTATAGCTCTTATGCTAAGTTTACTCCGAGTTCTAGTTTTGTAAATTGTTTCAATGCGAATACCGAGAACTTTTTTTTTTGCATATTTTTTTTGCATATTTAATGAAGCAAAAAGCTATATTTTCGTTTTTTGCGAATTTCTCGAAGAATTTAAATTCTATTGAAATCGGAATAATCTTTTCGAAAGTGGCTCTCTAAAGGCGTTCTTTAGGCAAAGTTTCAGGATTTTCGATTTTTCCAACCTGGCCAGCCATTCTCGATATATCCAGTCAGTGACTCTTAAGAGGTGCCCTCTGTAATTTTCAACTATGGCCATTTGGACCAGAAAAAATCAAATTCCTCAAACTTTCTCAGATGAATGGTCTAGATAAGTGATTCACAAAAATACAACTTTCAGTTCAATTCGATTCGTATTTTAGCGCTGGGGCCACCATCTTGGTTTTGCCCCTCTGAGAGGGCTTTCAGCGGCCATTTTAGGGCACATTTTTAACAATTTGCCATACAAAGAAAACGATCTAAATCCGGGTAAAAACCCTTTAAATTTCTTCCCTTTCGGACTACTCATGAAGCGCCACAAAATAGGCGAAGTCTAAAGGAAAATATCGCCAAAAGTACATCACTTGAGATCCCAAAACTACCCTCCACTTAAAGAGCAATGTCTCACCTGTAAAAATATGTAATAAAATTTTGGGGCAGTTAAAACTGTAAAATGTTAGAAGAAGAAGTTTAAGCTGTGCTTTTGTCAACAAAGACCGCCGTCCTAATTAGCATAATAACATGAAAATAACGATGCACAGAGAAAATAATGATATATTCCACTTACCTCGCGACATGTCGACAACTGGATGTTCCACGATGCCTCATGTTATATTTCCAGTATGTTTCAGCCGCATTTTCGGTGATTAGTGTACGAAATCACTCTCAGACATCGCCACGGTTAAGCAGATTTCAACTCTCCGAAGCCCGCTTCATAACATCTATCAATATTATTTGTCTTTTGCCTCATAAGCTGCCGTTTACAAGAAGTTTACCAGTTTGCTGAGATCCTAACTGACCCAGAAGTTTGTTAGCAGCCTTTAAAATCTTCCTTTTAATCGAGGATTCTCATCAAGAACTCGTTTAAGCTCAGTTCTGTTTTGACCTGTTATGCACTCGCCATCATTCCACAGATTGCGTTACATTTGACAAATGCGCATTCCAACGGGTAGGGGTAGGGTGGGTAGGAAGTGAAAATGTAACCGACATTATATTAAAGCCATTTTACGCATTTCTGTGGCTAAACTAGTAACTGCCTTTCCCAGAATGATTTGAACATGAGCTTCTGCTTGCAGGTATTTTCTAGGTTATTTTTGCAGAGTAGGTGAGGAGGGGGGGGGAGGTCGTGTATTAAAAAAAAAGAAAAAAGAAAACGAGAGACAGTATCAGGTCAAAAGATTATGGTCTGTGTATCTTGATCAGCTTTATCAGTTCATCACTGAGGCCAGTGAGGCCCTATTAGGGGTTTTCAGGATACTGGATATTTGGGTAAAATTAAAAGTTAATAGGATGCAAGAAATTTAGGAGAAATATTAATGGGGTAGAGCATGTTTAGATCAGATAAAACAGGACATTAATTGAGTAGGAAATCGTTGAGCTGGATTTAACAGGATACGAGATATTTAGGACAAAAATTAACAGGATAAGGGATACACCGACACCCTCCCCCCCCCCCCCCCCTTCCCCCACAATGGGGCCTCAACAATGGTCAGCTATTTAGGATGAAATAAATGTATGTCAACTGCTATAAGCATTTATTTTGGACTCTTAGTACTTATATCACGGTGGAATATGAACGTTTTGTATCAGATGTTAGGGGTTTTAAGGTTAGGTAACGCAGCTCCTTGTTAGTAATTTCGGAGCCCACACTTGTTACACTGAATAGATAGATAAAGACGAGGCTGGAGAAATAAACAGAGAATGAAATGTGTCCCGAATTCTGTACCGTTTAACACGAATTTCTTACATGGCAACCTTTGTGTCTGCAAAGAGATCGAGGCACAACATTCCACACTATATTTGTAAACAACTATCCTAATCTCATTGACAGCCATTAGTTTTTGACGAGAATTTTCAATTATTACCAATAGAATACGGATAGAACTCCAATAAAAAGCCTCTTCCTTGTGTTTTTTTTGTTCAGCATTATACTTGTGTCTTTCGCTGCCCGAAATGCCATCAAATGCTGTGAAAGGCAACATTTTTTCATCATTTAATTATCTACTTATAAAAGTCGGATAGTGGACCATGATGAATTTTTGTACAAAATCACTGTATTGCAGTCACTCTGCTATCTACTGACACTAGAACAAAGGTCCTTGTCGTTCACTCTCTATCTCCAGCGTGAGATATTCTATGGTATACCACTTGAAAGCTTCATGATATTGTTTGGCTTCTTACAGCGACTTTGACAAACGTTACCCATAAACTGAGCTTTAAAATGGAGTGTTTTGTTTGTATTGTTTCCATTCTCAGTGAATTATTGTTATTTTGTTTGGAAAACTGACAGTTTAGTACAGTCAGGAATTACACTTACTTAAGTCCCACAAAAGGCTATGAATCTTGGATCGTTGATCACCAGAGGAAAATCATAATCGAGTTGCACACAGAAAAAAACTGGGGAAAATATTCGTCTGTCTAGTCTATGTGAGGGTCGAACTCGCGACCTTGGCGTTATCAGCACCACGCTCTGCCGACTAAGCTAACGGACCAGTTGCTAGTACCAATTGTAAAACAGAGAGAACATGCGGTTACTGAATAGTGAATAATCACAATGGTGAATAAAGACTAGTGGAGTTTGAGGATACATGTATCAAACAAAATGTATACAAAGAATTCGGCAGATGTGACAGTTTGCTTTTTCCTCGCCGCGCTCTTACATTACGTCGAGAGACGAGGCTTACAGAAATAAAAAGGCTAATTTAAGGTGGCTTAAAACAGTTTCCAGTAGTTAGATTTTTATGGGTCATTATAACCACTCTTAAACATAAAAATTACCATTTCCTCGATTGTGATTGGTTTAAAAAACTCCTATTTTCCACTAATTCACTTGTCAAGTTGTTATCGGACAGTTTGTTGTTGGACAGTTTGTTATTGGTCAGTTTGTTATCGGACAGTTCCATAAGCCAATCACATTCAAAGTTGTAGTTTAAATCAACCAATCAAATTCAAAGTTGTAGTTACGTGCGTGCGTAAGCGCGTACACTTGCTTTTGTGTTTTTGGTGCCTAATTGCCGGTAGGAGGCGCGGTGGCCTTAGAATGTTTACATCTCCTTTGTAGGTATTTTAATGGAAACTTTCTCTTTCTTTCATAACTTGGCTATTCTTCTTTTCTCGGAAATTGTAATTTTTATGATTAATTGGTAATAAGACTTCGTGTCGTCCAATTTTGGTCAGTAATCAAACTCGTGATAAACGAATCGGTCTCCTGCTGCGCGGTCGTCCGATTTTGTTATCACTCTCATGATAACCGATCAACAAACTACCCAATCACATGAACACGTTGTTATCATTTTCGTGACACAAAGGGTTACCATAGCAACAGTATAGCCAAAAATGGAGACGAGTTTTTTCAAATGGTTTCACAACAATGAGTAGTATAATTCATTACATGTCTTGATTTTCATTGAATTCCCTGTGTAATGGGGGATTAGCTCAAATGGTAGAGCGCCCGCTTTGCATGCGGGAAGTACCGGGATCGATACCTGGATTCTCTAAGATCATGATTTTTGACCCATAGTAATATATTTTTTTTGTCTTTTCTTTGTCTTTTCTTTTGGCAGTTATTTTTTCAACTTTTATCCACTCATAAAACTCGGATAGTGGACGATGATGACTTTCTGTACAAAATCACTGTATTCCAGTCACTCTGCTATCCACTCGCACTAGAACAAAGCCTGGTCGTTGTCGTTTACTCTCTATCTCCAGCAGCCGAGGATGGCGAAGATGACGACCTTGGAGTGTCTGATGACTCGGGTGATACGAAATCCCGAAAGGAGTCTAGCGAAGATGCCAAGCATTTATTTTTTGTCAAAATTAGATCACAGATAAAATCTAAATTCTGGTCCTGCAGTAGATTAGAATCTAATATGGCTTTTATTTTAACATGCCAGGCGCTCATTCCTTATCAAAATTAGATGGTAACATTTAAACTCCGGTCCTGTAGTAGACTAATTAAGGAACTTGTCTTTTATTTTAACACTTGAGTAATAACCGTTGGTCCGTTAGCTCAGTCGGCAGAGCGTGGTGCTGATAACGCCAAGGTCGTGAGTTAAACCCTCACACGGACCACCAAAGTTCCTTTTTTTTTATGGTATGCTGATTCAAAAACATTTTAAAGCTTATATTCGTCTCTTTTTTTTTCAAGCAAACTCTTATAAGGACAACCCTGACAGCATTACCTGAATCATGAACACAGGCTACCCTGCCTGAACTAGCTTACAATTCCCATGTTGTTTTGAGTCAGTTTTCTCTATTTGAACATAAAATTGAGCTACTTTAAGTCTATGCAGTTATAGAAACTGAAGTCACAAATTTCGAACGTTTTCAGTTTTTCGACGAAATGATTCTTCTACTTTTGCAGCAGTCTCAAGTCATGTACTGGCAAATTAAAATCGAAAGTTAAATTGAGTTTCTGTTATATTACAAAAAATGGAGAATCCGGGTATCGATCCCGGTACTTCCCGCATGCGAAGCGGGCGCTCTACCATTTGAGCTAATTCCCCATTCCTCAGGTGTTTTATTGAAAAAGAAAGTCATGTAATGAAATAAAGTTATAATGCGAAACTATATCCATGTTTTCGACAAATTTGGCTGAAAATAAAGAGGAGATATTAATGCGATACAATTACTCTGATTTTAAAACACTTAAAAATGCTATTTTAAAATTACCCAAGAAGTGATAATTTACCATATAACATTAAAGAATTACTATAGATCTGAATTTTGTATTTCCATTCAGAGAAAACATTTCAACAACGTAAACATTTTTTACCAGTTTTCATTGCATATATACACGACTTGAACTTAAATCTTACGATCTAGTTTATATTCTTAGTTCGTCAAAGCTATTCAGCTATCCGCAAACAACTATTTTTTTCATAAGATTATGTCACATTTAGTTTCGTTTTATGAGCAGAAAAATGAGAAAAAAAAAAAGAATTGCAAAAAAAAGAAAAGACAAATAAATTATCTTTATTTTGGAGAATCCGGGTATCGATCCTGGTACTTCCCGCATGCAAAGTGAGCGCTCTACCGGCCCATTTGAGCTAATTCCCCAGAATATTTCCCCCATGGGAAACTTATGAGTGAAATTACTTTGACTGAGTAAATTTAGAGATTTACATGATTTATATTACGGTATCTAGTAGATCATTATCTGCGGTGAATAGGTTAATTCCTTTAACAAGAAAATAAACAGACAATACTGACACAAAATAGCTTGACAATTTGAAGCTAGTTCAGCAGGGTAATCAGAATCTTTATTTAATCGTGGAACGACCTAGCACATTTGTTCCAGAGCTGCAATACAATAAACGTAACATAGCATATTCTATGACATAGTATAAAATAGTTTTGCAGTGCCATCTCGTGGTATATCATGAATATCCCACTTGTCACTTGTATTTTCTTGGGCGCTTTGAATTCACGACATGGTTTGGTTTCTTACAACAACCTTTACCCTTTAAACTAGAGTAAAGCTTCCTAACAGAGCTCTAAACTGTCTCCATTTATTGCTATTTTGTTTGAAAAACTGACAGTTTATTACAGTCAGGAATCTTGGAACGTCGATCACCAAAGAAAAAACCATGATCAAGTTGCGCTCAGAAAACAAATTAAATGTATTCAACACAATTGTTTAAAAATGTGGGGAAAATATTGGCGACTGTCTGGTTCCTGTGGGGGTCGAACTCATCACCTTGGCGTTATTAGCACCACCTTCTGCCGACTGAGCTAACGGACCAATTGCTGGAACAAGTGCATATTAAAACAAAGCTGATTACTTGGTAGAACACTATTAATAACGTTACTGCTACATTTTGACACAAAACTTGTCCTTGGCAGTTTTAAATTAAAGTTTTCATTTACCTGGTAAAACAAGATTTCAAGCTTTATTATTGTTGTAAAATCGATCTTAACTTGGTTTACTTGGGAGACTAAACTCAGCATTGCTGAATAAGACGTGGATGAATAAATTATCAAAATTGCTAAAAATAAAACAAAAACAAAAACAAAAACAAGCAGAAACAGAGAAATTAACAAAAAAACGAAAACCAACGACAAAATGCAAAACACAGACTATAGCATCACCTCATGTTTGTTTAATAGCAAAAAAGTAATTTTCGAGTGTTTTTAAAATATTTAATAATTTGGGTCCACCCACACTAAAATAGTAATTTTCGTGGTCCATGTGTGGGTCGAACTCACGACCTTGGCGTTATCAGCACCACGCTCTGCCGACTGAGCTAAGGGACCAAACACGTTAACCTCGGTGCCGTTTTTTGTTTGTTTTTTTTTTTTTTTAAGTATTACTGCCTTTGTACAAGAACGTAGTTAAAAGTTCGGCCAAATGAGGAACAGCACCCGCTTATTGGCTTTGTTCAAACTAATTCGGTTTTATTCTTTAAGATGTATGTATACATTGCTAACGTGCTTTCTCAAATGATGAGGGGATTTTTGTTGCAATATAGTTATCCCGAAATCATTTATTAGAAGTTGTTTCCCATTTATTTTCTAATAATGTCTCGTCAATATCAGTAGTTTATGCTAATAACGAAGCAGGCAATATTACGATGGCTTTTGTGACGTCACAATGGCCATATGAAACAACGGAACACCTGCCTCCTTTTTTTGCAGACAATTCCAACTGACTACCATAAAACCCTAGATTAAAATATCACTTAACCAACTGTTTCTGTTGGCCGGGAAACGTTTCCAACGACTTCTAGGAAAATATTAATCTAAAGTAATTTTGATCTAGTCCTCTTGTTTTAAACCGATCAGGGCGAATAAACTAATTTTAAAAAATACAGGAAAAGAGAAATCAGAGTATAGTCAGTAAGAAATCTTAAAATAGTATTTTCCAGGTGGTTTACTTAAAAGGAAAAGTTGGTCCGTGTGAGGGTCGAACTCACGACCTTGGCGTTATCAGCACCACGCTCTACCGACTGAACTAACGGACCAGACACATTATCCTTGTGCCGTTTTTTATTAAATACTACTGCCTTTGTACAGGAACGTTGTCAAAAGTTTGGCCTAATGAGGAACAGCACCCGCTGATTGGCTTTGTTCAAACTGATTTGGTTTTATTCTTTAAGATTTATGTATATATTGTTAACGTGCTTTCTCAAATGATGAGGACATTTTTGTTGAAATATAGTTATCCCGAAATTATCTATTAGAAGTTGTTTCCCAGTTATTTTATAATCATGTCTCGTCAATATCAGTGGGTCCATTTTGGTCCATTTTGGTGATTTAACCTAAACAATAGCCCTTTTGTTAAACCTAAACAATAGCGCTTTTGTTATTAGAAGCGCCGAGTTCTTTTTCCGAAGTTTAGCGAGAAAACTTGTGATCATCGGAAAAATTGTCGGCGTGACGAATTAGCTACCTTGGGGGAGTGAGGAGTGTAATTTTTGTTATGACAAGATCAATTTCCACCAGGGGAGCCCAAAGGGACACTTGACCGGCTGTATGAGTATCGGCCAGACTCTCACCAATAAAGTAAGAGCTTTAGGCTTATTCCAAACGTCGTGCTACTGCCATGCCGAACGAAATTCGAGAACTTAATTTGGCTTAAGCACGGCAGTTGCACAACGTATATTTTTGTAATCGGCTATCAAGGCATGGCCCGCCTAGATTAGCCTTTCAGTGCTACTTGCGGGCATGCGACTTGGCTTCAAACGGCGTGCTCTTGCAGGGCCGAACTGAATTCATACCCTGTTACCAGCTGCCGTTGCTTTCTATTATTTAAAATGGTCTTCAGCAAGGCAAACTTCTTCCCATCTTCGGCGACTGAATTAAATTCGATGTTTGAAACCACTGGCGTTCTTTTCTCATACCACTAGTGTGTCAAATTCATTTGAGTTCATCACTGCAGTAGCACGACGTTTGGAATAAGCATTAGCTTACAAGTTTGATTGGCAATGTTCGCTTTTATATCGATTTGATTTGGCAAAAGATAAAATGATTTAGTTACTTGTGCTAGCATGACAAAGTATTATTAAACTTAAACTTAAACTTAAACGGCCGGGACAAGAAGAGAAGCTGAGGAGTGATTGATGTAATACATTTCTATGTATTAATAAATTTGGCCTTCATAAATTTTTTGACTTATTTTATCGCTGTGATAATATCAGGCAAGAGAAAAAGCGGTCATTGTGCACAACAGTTCGTTTCTTTGTTTGTCGCGTCCAAAGCAGGCGGCGTAAGTCAAAAGAAAAGAAACAAGTGCGATTTCTAATAGCCGATTAACGAATTAAGATGCTTTGTTTTTACCTAATTTAAAAGTGAAGAAAAAAAAAAAAAAAAACAGAGCAAAAGTTTACCCAACTCAGTTATCATTAGTGCAAGCAAAATATTGCCAACTGATCGCAGACTTCCTTCGGATTTTTTTTCGTTGCCTGTGGAAAGCGGAGATGATCATTCACAACAAGTTCAACATTAAGCTTATTTCGCACACTTCTGTAACACGCATCCAGTTTCGTGGCCGTGAAATTCCCCGACACTCGGCGAGTCCGAGATCAGAACGTGATGTGTCAAGAAACGTGACGTGTCGGAGAGTGCCATATTCCTGATACGTACGTTGCGGCGTGTCAGGAAAAATCATGGCCTGGGTACGTCATGTGCGGCGTATCAAGGGAAGCCAGGACTCTGATACTTAACGGCACGCGGTGTTAGTTTAATCAGCCAAATTAATTGACGGAGCTTATTTCTCTTTACGCGGAAACTAAAATTTTCGGACGTGCGTTTCGTTTGTTCGTTTCAGAATGTTCAAACATATACAAACAACAAAAACAACAGCAACAATAACAGAATGCTAAATAGTATTTTTTTATCACGTCCGACTACTATTTTATATTCTAGTATTTAAAATCTACTTATCGCAGGGCTCTTTTAGAATACTACCCTGGCTACTGAATGTAAAACCCTTGTTTAAATAAAGTGCTAAAAGAACCGCAGTGGAACATCCCTTCTCACCGACTTACGTGGTGGCGCAACTCACCAGTTTCGCAAAGCTTGAGAGCGGAATGCCCTAAGATTGGTTAAATGGGAGGACTTGCACCGGGACACCAACCCCATTTAACGTTGCCGCGTATTTGATGCAAACCATGGAACCCTCATAGGAGGCCTCTGGCCGATCTTAAGCTTGAAAAGATTGAATGCTGCAAAATCTAGTTATTTAGACCGACTGGTTTTCCATCATTGTGGTTACCGCTGTTAGTCTGAAAGCATCAGCGCATGCGTAATTATGGAGAGTGCCTTCAACGAAATTTACCAACCAATATTTCTTCCAGTCGGGTTTTCAGTAAGATTTCTAAACACAAATTAAATAAATGATTTTCGATTTTTTTTTTTATTGCGTCACAGTGAAAACGCTCTATAAACATTTTATCCGTCTTGGAATTGTTACGTGAATAACATTCGGAGGTCTGTGAGCGATTAAACTTTTTATTCTTTGCCGAAAGGGGCGAGTCGTTCAGACAAGTTCATTATACGTCGTAGGTTATAACGGTCTGCTGAACATCAGAGTTGTTAATATTTAAATCAAGTTACCCGTGACGCGGCCAATTAAGTCAGATATAAAGAGCGGGGCCTTTGAAAAACGTCCTCGAATGGTGTCGGTGATAAAGACTGGCTTAAAATGTCGATCTGGTCTAGCTCCGGCTTTGCAGTGCTTCCATAATCAAAGCAAGTAGTAACATGAAATCTTTTGGGCGAGAGAATAATGCAGCAAAGTGAAACAATCGGCAAATTTGTCGCTTGTTGAGCATAACTGAATTTTGGTCCAGTATGAATATAAACAGCTTAAGGGGACAGCACACTTCTATTTAATCTTAATTACCTGGCAGCTTTCTTCGAAGTTCCGCAAATATTTTACAGCATGTCCTTCATCTTGTAGCTGTTGTACATTACAATCAGAAAATTTAAGAGGGATGAAAGGGGGGAATAATTCTTTTTCCAGTTTGAAGCCACACTAAATTTCCAACAGAGAAACCAAACAGCAATGGTGATATCATCGATAGCCGCAATGGTGACCCCTACCAGCCGCCCCAGGGTAACGACTTACACACAACAAATTGTACCCGTAATGCCTCCCCCGGGGAGAATTTGTCGTTACTTGGCTTTTTACAATCGTTCAAATCGTATCGCACGAGAAATTTTGAAAGTCCCTTGAGTATTTTTAAGCTGCTGCCGCCATTGTTAAAAAATGGCCATATTAGGTTAATTTTGTGCTGTATAACAAAGCCTTTTGTTAGCAAAATGGACCCGCTTTCCTTGAATATCAGTAGGATAGGACGCTTGTATGGGCAGTAACCAATCAGGAGCCGAATTAAGAACAATGGATGCTATTGTAATAGTAGTAGTAATAGTAATAGTAATAGTAATAGCTAGTAGTAATAGACGCTAATATGAGCGGTAACCAATCAGGAGTCGAATTAAGAACAATGGATGCTATTGTTTTCCAAATCCAAGATGGCCGCCACAAATTTCAGCCAATCCGGAGCCGAATTAAGAATTCAAGACTGCGGCGCCCACGAAAGTCGGCCATGTTGGAAAACAGCTCACCAGCCTCGACGGAGGACTGGGATCGGTCTCACGGATTTCCATGGCGACACAAATCACGCCAGGGTCACGCAAAAAAATGTCATGCAACTTCAAACTCGATACTTACAGTGTCCTGTGGTCTTAAACGACAGGGGTCTGTCCGGCAAGCGGCCATGATGAAGACCGAGAGACTTGGGTCCAAGTCTAACCTATATAGGGGTGGTGCAAAGCATCAAGGGACAATGACATCACCGGTATCCAATCAGAGGAATGAAATCAGAATGAATTTAAAACAGTGGCTTCCCCAGTCCTATTCTCTTGAGGAGAGCACTAAACCAAACATCACACAATGTCAGTTGTCACGAACTTTAATAACAAATCTTTTGCGCTAACATTAAAAGATATGACGTCATTGCCATGTTGATCGAGTAAAAAGAGCGGTTTCTATCGTCATCGCACAATGTTTCAAATGAACTTTTATGTCCAAAACGTTTGCGCTAAAATTACAGAAAGCTGGTCATTGTCTCAAATCAGATAACACTATGAAAGAAATGCAACAGAAACAATTTGATCTAGCGTAAATGCAATCTTTGACGAGTAGCGAATAATAAGCGAAGACAAAAATTTATAGGCTAAAAGGTGAGAAGAAAAAAATACCGTTGAAATGCTTCAAGTGAAAATGAATTGCTCATGGCAGTTTGCAATAAAATCTAAACTCCTTGATCTCGACTGTTCCCTTGAGAAAAGCATCATTCAAAGGAATCTTGAACAAACAAAAGGCATTTTGGGCGACCATTGAAGAATTAACATAATTAGTCAGAGATGAAACATGGAATAAATTAAAACCGAAAAGCACATGTTTAGAAGCTGAAATCATGATAGACTGTATCTTAACCCTTGAGAATAAAATCAAAGGAATTTCAAACAAACGTTTCGCGCTTGAAGTAAAGATTTAACTTCATTTACAAACACTGCAAATCGCTCCTAATTCAACAATTATAGTTGTCTAAGCGGGTTTCCAATAGCGCCAAAATAAATCACTTACATCAAATATAGTCCTTTCCTTCAAAGCGTCACACAACTAGCAATCGCTCAACTCCATAGCCACGAAGACAGGAAAGAATGTTACGCTTAGAAAAGAAGACGTGTGCTGAACGTTGTCACAAGTAAAATGAATTCTCTCAAGACCGATTGACTTATAAACGGGTATTCACAAAACAATAAACAATGTCGCGTGGTTAACAACCAATGAGAGGATGGGGGATGGGGGGTACGCGATATCACGTGGTCAAGAATCAATGAGAAGACGGGGGATAGGGGTTATACCGCACAGTAATGTCATTAAATTGTTATAAGCAAAACAGAGTCTAAGTCTTTACAACGTTTATTGAATAATAACTCAAAAGAAAGAATTGATTATAATTTTAACTCTTAAAGTCTTGACAGGTTACAAAGTGTTTTGAACTAAACTCGTTTCCAGTTTCACAGATTCTTGGTCCCTGGCCCCAAAACGCACGATATTCTGCCGTAGTTTTCTTTGCTTTTGGTCATGAAGTCTTTGCCTGATGCGTTCTCGTTCCCGTTCTTCAAGAGTTTCATTTCTCATTATCTCTACATACTGACGTTCCCTCTCTTATCGTTCAGCATACTTTCTCTTTCTTCTTTCTTCACTTTCTCGAATTTCGGCCTTCTTCCTCTCGAAGTGTCTTTGCTGGGGTATGAACAACCCTTGGGGTCGTGGATACCCTTCTTGGATTCTACCCCCTTCCATCCAAGCTTTGGCTTTGCCTCGGGGTTCTTGATCCACCCACTGGAAAAAGTCACACCAACGTTTGGGACATTTTAGGTATAATCTCCCTGGATTCTTCTCTGACTGGGACAAGGACATGATCAATGGACGATGGCAGTAACACTTCATGATGTGTACGGGTTTGGCCAGGTAGAACTTGTGGAGTTGACGTTTGACCGAGTCTAAGTAAGGCTCTACATTGTCTACACCGCAGCTGACAAAACAATTTTGTACGGGGCACTTGTAGTACTCCCAATGGCCGTACTGAGCGTTAGTCTCTTTCTTTAGTAAAGCATCATTTGGATGCACAGGGCAAGAGTACAGGATCTCCGTGTTCCCTCGGGTCGGTGGTGACGGATTCCTAAAGGGTTCTGTAGAGGTTTGAGGAGTACTAGGTGCTAGGGGTTGCCATTGCTGTGCGAGCCCGTCCAAAAAGACGTCAGGGTCAAAGATCTCTCCTTCCTCCAGGACTTGCCCTTCCACTATTTCCCCATTCTCTACAACCGGGAAAACTTCGTGAAATGTCTTTCCTTCGGGTTCCTGCTTGATCTTCTTGGTCTTTGCTTTCTTTTCTGCTTTCTCTTTCTTGACTACCCTCTTTCCCTTTTGGGTGGAAATCAGATAAGTAGCTGGTGAATATGGATTGTAAGAGCAATCTATCATGGCGTCTTCTTCTTTCTCTTGTTTTGGTAAACACACACTTCCTTCACTCAACATGTAGCGAGTAGGAGATTTGTGTTCCATGTTTGTGGTAAGCTCGACGGACATAAGTTGTTCTGGCACTACTCTCAACTTGTGAATGATGTCAAATGAGGGGGTGAACGGCTCATGCCAGTGAGACAAACCAATCAGCGAATGCCAAGTATCATGACGTGATTTCGAACATAACCAATCACATCACTTCATGACCATATAAGGAAAATGACATGATCCGACCTTTGACTTTTACATGATTCAGTACTTTTCCAACGCATGATTTTCGGATCTGACCATTGACATCACTTCATGACCATATTAGGAAGGGTGGCGTGATCCGACCTTTGACTTTCACGTGATGAGGGTGTGCTATTTCACTCGATCAGGAGGTCACTCGGTGGAAGGATCGTTCCTTCTTCGGTGCCATGGACGCCGAGGATGAAGATCTTTGTGAGGACTGTAAACGGCCCATGTGTCTTACCTTTTACGATAACGAAGATCGAACGGCTGCTTTGAAGTGGAGACCTGGCCAAGGGAGTTGTGTGTGGCGTAACTGTAGATATTACAAACAAGATTGTTTGGATTCCGAAACTACGTAAAACTATCTATAAGTAAGTGTAACGTGTCAATAAAGCAATCATTTTGAATCATCATGCCTGACGGTCAATATTGGTCTAGTCGACTTTATTGGTCAAGTTTATGCGAAAGATGCGAGCGTATCGTTAACAAATATGGAAACGATATAGTCCTTCCTGCAGAACCCTCAGACAACCCCTTAAGAGAATTTGAAGTCGTTGATGTGAGTAAAAACGTATTTCGTTTCGTGGTCTTTATCTTGTGGTTGAAACATCAATCTCAGTCATTCGAGTGGTTTCTGACTATTCGTGAACGTTACCCAGACCTCTGGAGGCGATGTCTTTACAGACTGGCGGTGCTATGAAGAGTAAAAGGAAAAAGAAGAATCCCTATGCATCTCTGTTGACGACCTATCGAGATCCGACCGCACCAGGTAGTTTGGGGGGTGTGGCTCGTTTCGCACGAGCTCAAAAATTACCGTTCAGAAAAGTTCGAGAGACATTGGAGGGCGATTTGGGTTATACCTTGCACAAACCCCGAAGACGAAATTTTCCGACCCTCCCCGTGATGGTGTTTGGTATCGACGAACAATGGGTGGCAGATCTGATCGAAGTGATCAACATTGCCAAATCCAATCGTGGTTACAGGTATCTAATGACAGTAGTCGACGTGTTTTCCAAGTACGCCTAGGTGGAGCCCGTCAAGTCCAAGAGTGGTCAAGACGTGACGACTGCTTTCGAGAAGATTTTGAAACGAAGTCAAGGTCGCCAACCACAGAATCTTCAAACGGATGACGGCAAAGAATTTTACAACAAACACTTCCAAACCTTGATCAAACGGAAAAATATCCATCATTTCTCCGCCAGTGGAGACACCAAAGCCAGCGTCGTGGAACGATTCAATCGCACCTTGAAAGAAATATTGTATCGATATTTTACCATCAAGAATACGTTGACGTTCTTACCCGTGTTGCAGGACTTGGTCTTGGGTTACAATCGATCGTGTCATCGCAGCATCAAGATGGCCACCGACAAAGTGACTGCAAGTAATCAAAAAGAAGTCTGGAACAACTTGTACGCCAAACGTTTGAACGCCAAGCGTCTCAAGCCAAAGTTTAAAGTCAATGATCGCGTGAGACTCAATAAGACGTTTAGAACCTTTAAGAAAGGCTACCTACCAGCCTGGACGGAAGAAGTGTTTATAGTATCCAGAGTCATCCCTGGAAGTGTGGTCACTTACAAAATCAAAGAGATGGATGATACACCTTTGGAAGGTACTTTTTTTATTCTCAAGACTTACAGAAAGTCACCGTATCGGACGACGATTTGTATCGAGTAGAAAAAGTGCTGAAACGAAAAGGGAATAAATTGCTTGTACGTTGGAAAAGTTGGTCAGATAAATACGACAGTTGGATTGACAAGAAGGACGTGAAAAAGCTTTGAGGATGAATGAGGAGTTTTACATCACCTTGCCTAGTCACAGCAACCGCGCAGAGTTTCCACAGAACCAAAGCAATAATTTCAAGATTCGATTACCCCACCCCTTCAGGTTCCAAGGGTCAAGTTGGAAAGTGGGATTGATTAGCATCTCGTTACCAGATGTGAAAGTGCATCTCCCCAAGTTGGTCGAAGGCAACGAAATCCTGTTTACCATGGACTGGATCATGAAATACCCTTCTGGTGCGTTAAAGTTTGGTAGAGCTCACTATGACCCTAACGATCTCCGAACCGTGGTTGAGTACATTTATGGTGTTGGTTTCATGAAAAGTATGGTGACATTTTTCGAGCAGCGGCGCATCTTGAATTACTAAGGACCCCATCTCGGTAGCAGCTATACAGCATCCGATGGAAAGAGAATGTACGTGAAATTTCGTTGGGATGGAGACGATCTGTTGACGGATAACAAAGCGACACACGTACGCTCCAATGGCTCACCAGCATTGAAGATTAATAAGATGTTGGCTTTAAAGATGGGATGGTTGAAGGAGAGAAGCTCTGAAAATTATGACTTGGGACCCAATTTACGTCAACAGTTTTTTACAGACACGGTACCCAATTTAGAAACGATGACACACGATCTGAAAAACGACAGGGGTGAGCCTCTGTTTTGGTTGATAGCAGAAGACCTTTTTCATCGGAGCGTTACTTGCGATTGGCGCTTCACGAATCTCAACAAAGCCTTTCAAAACGTGGTGGGTTCGACATTACGTTCCTTATTCATTTATTCCGACGTGGGAGGAAGTTCAATGGTTGGAAATCAAGTCACGGATCTACTGCGAGAGGTCAATTATCGACGCACAGGGCATGAAAGTCACTATTTTGAACCGCTCCACGTTCAATATATTCCGTTGCGCAAGGCCCAGTTGGACATTATTGACACGCAAGTGTCGGAGACAACAGGTGAACTGACCGAATTTGGTGAAGGAAACACGATTCTCACCCTTCACTTCAAACGAGCATGAAAGGTGGAAGTTTAACGCGATTCAAACCTGACCCACAAGACGGAGGCGGGTTTGTTCAAGAATTGCTGAAGGCGAGTGTTATGGGAGGCCTGAAATGGTTAAAAAGCGGTCGCGGCGTTCAAGATCGCATTCGAAAGGCCAAAGAGGGTGCAAGATAGAGCGCTAAACAAGCCGTGAAACGTAAAGCTTACGAAGTCCTAGACAGAACCATCAAGCGAAAATTCAACGACATCTTCGGCGACTAATGAATCTCATCTACTCCAGAAGCTCGAGACTCGTCAAATCTAAAAAAGGGATGTCAACGTTACGTCGTGAAGGGTTCCCACAAACCTCGAAACGTCAACGAAAGGTACAAAAAGGCGGATGGATTAGCCCTGAGGTCAGTAAACCTGTTGGCTACGATTGGGATCACATCTTAGCGAGAAGACAAAGGAGAAGAAGAAGAAAAAAATGACGGATACCTTGATGGACGATGGATTGTTACATCCGGGTTCCAAATCAGTCCTGAATCCTCACCTGAACCTGTTCACCGTTCCACCCACTGATCTCAGCATGTCCAGTTATCGCATTGTACCCATTCAGACCTACACGACAAGCATCAACCCCGTGGAATTCCAAGTGGATCCTCAAGAAGATTACGTGGATCTCAGTCGAAGTTTCTTTGAGATTGAGTTGGCACTCAAACTGGCGAATGGTGATAACGTTGTGAAGGCCACGAGACTCTGGCCCACGAACAATTTGGCCCACACTTTGTTCAAACAGATCACTGTGAGACTCAATGGTACCTTGATCAGTCCTCAAACCGACACTTATCACTACAAAGCATACCTGGAAACATTGCTCAACTACAACAGAGATGATGGAGAAACCGTGCTAAAACCTCAAGGTTGGCACAATGCCCTGGAATTTCCAGCGCCATTGACTGTGAACAACACAAACACGGAAGGAGATGGGCATGAGGCTTTCCAAGCATTGTCCTCCAACCAACAAGCTTCAGTGCAACTCATGAAAGCAGAACAAGGCAATTACACGGATGGAAAACGACACGTGCTAAGGTTCACACCCCACATCGAGGTGTTCCACTTGAACAAATTGTTGGTACCTGGCGTGCAGATTGGAATCCAGATGTACTTCAATTCTCCCAATTTGTCTTTGAATGGTGTGAATGTCGCTGGCAGATTGTCGCACGAAGAGGTCAAAGTAAGAATGTACCTGTGTCAAGTAAGGCTCAACTCCAGCGTCTACCGAGAGTTGATGACGAAAATGAACGTCAACAGAAGCATAGTGGCTTACCCCACCGTCAAAAGTGAAATTAGGACCTTCAACATGCAAGGGAACCAGCAACGATACGAGTGCAACAGTTTATTTCAAGGCCGAATTCCTAACAGAGTCATCGTTGGACTCGGGCTTTCAGAAGCCTTCAATGGTACTGTGGCACATGACCCTTTCTGTTTTCAAAAGTTTGGCGTGAGTAACATCAGGCAACTGGTCAGAGGAGAAGAGTACCCTTTCGAGACCCTGGAGCTAGTGCGCAACGACGGTACCCAAGATCTGAGAGGTTACTATCGGTTCTTACAAGCCACAGGATGTTTGTGCAAACATCAAGGAAACATGGTCAGAAGAGAGGACTGGGGTCAAGGCAAGAATTGCACACTGTTTGTATTTGACAATGCAGCCAACGGATGTTTGGACAGTCCGGTGTTGAACCCCAAGCAGTCAGGAAAGTTACAGATCGTGCTGAACTTCGGTGTACCACCAGGTAACAACATCACAGTCATCTTGTACGGAGAGTTTGAGAACCTCTT
Organism: Orbicella faveolata; assembly: GCF_042242905.1. Taxonomy (NCBI): domain Eukaryota; kingdom Metazoa; phylum Cnidaria; class Anthozoa; order Scleractinia; family Merulinidae; genus Orbicella; species Orbicella faveolata. Next base: position 7,741,669 of record NW_028301564.1, on the reverse strand, counting down.
GGAAATAGACAAGAACAAAGCCGTGTTGTACGACATTTACCAACGCTAATGGAGAAAGTACCCCTAAATAACGTACAACTGGATCATTTGGCGACCGCGGATGCCATCTTGAAACCCTACTTTTACGGGACGGTGGCTTGCGATCGATTACCATGTCGACCGATCAAGAAAGAACCTCGTGGGTACATTGTGAACACGGATCCACACCATAGACCGGGTCGACACTGGCTGGCGCTTTGGACCTATAGTGGGAATGTGTGCGAGGTGATGGACAGCTACGCCCTACCTTTGGAGTCTTACGCGACAACAGAGCCTCTGCATAACTGGTTAAAAAGTCAATGGAAATATGTCATTTACAACGGACAGTCTCTGCAATCGATTTACAGTAAAAGTTGTGGTGATTACGCCTTGTTCTATTTAAAAGACAGAGCGAGGGGTCAAAGCATGAACGAGTTCTTGAGGCGTTTCTCGAAGCATGATTATGTAGACAATGATCACAAAGTAGGCCAGATGTTAAAGAAGTTGATCGAGAAAGAGTTAGAATGGGATAAAGTGTGCAAAGTAAAACATCACCAAGACACTTCTCGTTGCGGTGCGAGACATTTAGTGCAATGATTGTTGGTTTGACATTAAAATACGATTGAAAACATGTTTTGTGTGATGATCTTGTAGTACAATGGTTAGTATCCGCGACTGTCACTTGATTCCCCGCAGGATCAATTTTTCCATGTGGTATCAAAAGCTGCATGCCCATGCCCCTTTGGTCATTTGGACTCATGGAACGACACAAGGCTTTTCGATTTCACACCCCTTCTAGTCTGTTGGTGGTGGGTCCTTCAGGGTGTGGCAAGACGGTGTTCACAACCAAACTGTTACTGAACAACCTCGATTTGTTTCATATCCCACCCTCCCAAATACATTATTGCTATGGAGTGTGGCAAGACGGGTTTCAACCTATGAAAGAACAAGGAGTCAAGTTTCACGAAGGCGTTCCCGACACAGATCAATTGAAAACGTGGTTTCCTAAAGGCGGATTACTCGTGTTGGACGATCTAATGGCTGAGGGAGGAAACGATAAACGGGTGTTGGATCTGTTCACCAAACATTCTCACCATCAAAACGTCACAGTGCTCTACTTGTGCCAAGACATGTTTCCGCCAGGAAAATATGCCAAGAGCATTTCCAGAAACGCCCACTACATCGTTGCCTTCAAGAATCCACGAGATCAATTAGGCATAAGAAATTTACTGTTACAGGCGTTTCCCACCCAATGGCAAGTTTTACAAGACACGTTTCAACGTTTGACAGAACGTCCGTTCGGATACATGGTCTTGGATTTACATCCTGGTAGTTTGGACGATCAAAGGATTCTCAGTGTCATGGAATGCTTAATTACATCCCATAGGAACAGCATGTTTAGAATCATATTTATTCCGTAACAATAGTTTTGGTGTAGGTGTCATGGAATGCTTAATTACATCCCATGGGAACGGCTTATTTGGAATCGTGTTTATTCCGTGGCACTCGATTATGTGATTTGTATTCTTTGATTGTGTAACCAGTTCTGTTCGGTGCTTTTGTAGTTGGTCCTTGACCAATAGTTTTCTTTTCCTTTCTTTGATTGTAACATATTTTAACATGTTTACATATTTAGGGTTTTTTGGGGTGATACGTGTTGAGAGGTTTTTCTGTGTGTAGAAGAAGCAAGTTGAAGTGTAGTTACGAGCGAGGCTAGAAAGTGGCAGGAACACGTCCGGAAGCACATTTTCATTACTGAGAAACCATCAGTAAACCATTCCTAAATTCACGACAAAGAGCCATTTGCCGGGGAACGTGAGTGCTAAATAGTTCTGTCGAAGCCATCGAAGGACAAGCGTAAAGTTCTGGTCGAAGCAATCGAAGGACAAGCGTAAAGTTCTGTCGAAGTCGGCCGTTGTAAACCGGACAGCTGGAGTAAATCGGAGAAGTCAAGTTGAAATATACCGGACTGAGTGAAGACGTAATCGGAAGAAGTAAGTTGAAAGGTGGGAGTTATAAACGGGAGTTTGAATTGGTTCGTTGTGTGTGTCATGTGTTGGTGGAACGTTGTTGGGGTCAAGTTCATGGACAAGGACTTCAAACGCAAGGTGAACTGAACTGAACTACGGAAACGCCTATTTTTTTTAAGGAATATTCTTGTAAATAGATTAAGTGTACTGAAGTATTTAGCTTGTTTATTATATTCTTGTAAATAAATTAAGGTTAATTATTTAGCTTATTGTATTATTGTTAGTTACCCTATTTAAAGTATAATGTTATTTTATTGTAATTGTTGTAATAAATGCTTGTAGACTTAGGTAGTTGTTGCGTGTTTTCTCGGGTTCGTTTACGCTTAGTTTTTTTTTTTTTGTTAGAGAGAGCCCACCTTTGTGGCGCGGTTTCGTCACAGATTTTTGGTGTCAGAAGTGGGATCGCTCTTTAACAGTTCGCATAAACAGCTCAATAGGAGACACGCAAACAAATAGTAGGGATTTACTATGGCTGCTAGAGCCATCGACTATGATTCTTGGTCCTTACAAGATCTTAGAGATGAGGCTACCAAACGAAGTATTTATTTTTCATCAAAGGATGGAGTTAAGACCTTAGCGAGCAAACTTAGAACATTCGATCGGATAGGCCAAAGTTTCGATGCTCAGGAAAGGGAAAACCTTGCAGAGGGGACTTTGGAAACTAGTCTCAATTTTGAGCAGAGATTACAGTTACAAGAGCGTGAGCTGCAGATGCAAGAACTGCGGAGAAAAATTAGTCAGGAACAAAGGGAAATTAGGGAGTTGGAAAGGGAGGTGGAGAGAGAAAGGCGTCAGGCAGAAAGGGAGATAGAGAGGGAGAGAAGAGAGTTTGAAACTCAAAAAGCCCAAGAAGAAGAAAAGCGTTTGGTACGAGAGGAGGAGAGGCTCAGAAATCTCAGAGCTGAAAAGGAAGATTTTGCTGTAAGAGAGTTTGAAAGGCGACAGGTGAGTAACAGTGAGGTTAAAAAGTCCAAGTTTATAAAAATCAGGGAAATGAGGGAGAGCGAAGATATAGATGATTATTTCCGAATTTTTGAAATGACTGCAAGGGCGCAATCCCTACCCGAGGGGGAATGTGTTGGTAATTTAGTACCTAAGCTCACTGAGAAGGCTAAATCAATTTATTTAGAAATTCCAGACCCTGCATGCCAGGATTACCATGAGAGTAAGGCAAGTATTATTAAAGCTTACCAGTTAACCGCTGATCACTATAGATATAGGTTTCGAACCTCAGAGAAAAAGCCCGACGAGGACTTCGTTCAGTGGGGAAATAGGACCCGAAGATATCTCAGCCGTTGGATGGCCGTTGCCGAGGCTACTAGTGATGCAGACAAGATAATTGAACAAGTATTGATGGAGCGACTTCTTGATGCGGTAAGTCCTGAACTTAGAGCTTGGTTAAAGGAGCAAAAGCGAAAAACTGCTGAAGAACTTGGTAATCTTGCTAATTTGCATGTTCAGTCTAGGAAAGGGCCACTTGTTGAGGGAAAGTATGTGTCAACTGGTAGCAATGAGAAATCTGGGAAAAAGAAGCCAGATGGTAAGGCGGATGATTCATTGTCTGAAAGAAAAGAAGATCAACACTTAGAAAAAAAACCCAAACCGCCTTCCCCTCGAGCCCGCAGAACCACAAAGCCTGAAATTACATGTTACAAATGTGGTAAACCGGGTCACATGTCGTTCAATTGTGGTAGGGGCCGTGTGAAGCCTTCACAGGGATACCTCCTGTGTATGACACCCCTAACGTCAGAACAATGTGAGTTCCCCCCTTGCAATGTTAGTGGTAAAATAAAAGGCAAGATTGCAGAAATGGTCATTGATTCTGGTTGTACTAGGACCCTAGTCCACAAAAGATATGTAAGTAATACAGCCCTCACTGGTGACAAAATCAGTCTTAACAGCTGCGGGAGAACGTCTTACAGTCCCCCTTGCAAACGTTGAATTCGACAGCAAAGAAGATAAACATGTAAAATTAGTGGGAGTTTTGGACAGGCTACCTGTAGATTGCTTACTTGGCAGGTCGTCTTTTGGACGAACACTTTCGAGACAAAGTGTTTTGGACCAGTGGGAGAGAAATGCTTTAGCTGATGATACTGGTGGAGATGACGCTTTCGTGATGACTAGGAGACAGAAAGCATTAGAAGAGGCCCAGTTGAAAGCAGACGAGTTAATTGACAGAGAAAATTCACTTGCCGTCAAGAGTTTATCAAAGAAAGAAACAAAGCCTGAAGGTCCATAGGAAGGAGATTTACAAATGTTATTTGAGGGCATGTTACAGGAAGAGACAAGTAAGAAGAATCCTGAGAGTGATGCTTTGGTAACAGAACCTGGTAAAGATAAACTTCCAGTAAACATTCTAGATAGGGACAGAAACCAGCTGATAGCGGATCAGAAGTCAGACGTAACTCTTGAGAAAATACGCAGGGAATCGTCTAAAATAGCACCACAAGAATCGGATGGTTACTTTTTCACTAACGACCTCTTGATGCACCGTAAATACCTCCCAGAAGAACGCAATGAACAAGGTATGTTGATCGGATTGTAGTACCAGAATCCTATAGGAACGAAATCCTGCGTGTTGGTCACACAATCCCCTTATCAGGTCATATGGGTGCCAAGAAGACATTAGAACGTATAGCTGCACATTTTTTCTGGCCTGGTCTAAGCTTTGATGTTCGCAAATATTGCGCAACCTGCCCGCAATGTCAGATGGTAGCCAGGAAACTGAAGTCAAAAAGGGCACCTTTGAGGCCTGTGGATGTTGTTACTGAGCCCTTTAAGAAGATCGCCATTGACATCGTAGGCGAGTTACCTAGAACAACAACGGGTTACAGGTACATTTTAACAATCGTAGACTATGCTACACGGTACCCAGAGGCCATACCCTTGCGATCAACAAGTTCTAAAGCGGTCGCTGATGCATTGATTCAATACTTCTCTAGGGTGGGCATTCCTGATGAGATAGTGTCTGACCAGGGTTCCAATTTCATGAGTAAGCTCATGGCCCAGCTGTATGACCAATTAGGCATCACCAAGATTAAGACTTCAGTATACCACCCTGAGGCAAATGGGCTAGTGGAGCGATTCAATGGCACTCTGAAGAGTATGTTGAAGAAGTTTGTTCGAGAGCGGGCTCAGACCTGGGACAAATATCTCCCATACTTGCTTTTTGCTTACAGAGAAGTTCCTTGTGAGTCCACTGGTTACTCGCCCTTTGAATTACTCTATGGACGTACGGTGAGAGGACCCCTCGCCGTTATCAAGGAGACTTGGTCGGAAGAATCGTCTTCAGGAGACAATCTGATAACTCATGTCCTTGAGATCCGAAGAAGACTTGCAACAATGCAGCAAGTTGTTCAAGAGAACCTGAAGCAAGCTCAAGGTAGACAGAAACGGTTGTATGATATCCATAGTTCAAAACGGCGCTTAGAAGTTGGAGACAAAGCCTTAGTTTTGCTACCCACCCCTGGGAGTAAATTAGAAATGAGATGGCAAGGACCCATCACAGTCACTAGAGCACTAGAGGACGGATTGAATTATGAGCTCGACACGGGCAAGATGTACAAACAGCATCGCACTTATCACATTAATTTCCTTAGCAAATGGCAAAGCAGAGATGAAATGGCTGCTTTAGTAATGGCGGAGTCCCCAGAGATGCCATTGCCACACGAAAACAATGTTTCCCCATGTGGTCATGATGAGACTTGGAAAGATGTGGTGATCTCTGATGATTTGACGGAAGGTCAAAGACGGCAGGTAAGAAACTTCCTACATGAGTATTCTGATGTGTTTTCAGGAAAACCAAATTTAACCAATGTAGCGACGCATACTATCGACACGGGTGATTCTCCACCCATCAGGTGCTCCCCTTACAAGATTCCTCAAAAACTTGAGGGGGAGGTTAACAAAGAGATTGAGAAGATGCTGGAAATGAGCATAATACGTCCTTCTACTAGTCCTTGGGCGGCCCCTGTTGTCATTGTTCCCAAGCCAGATGGTACAATAAGGCTGTGCGTTGACTACAGAAAATTGAATTGTGTCACAAAGATGGATGCTTATCCAGTTCCATCCATGGAACGTATGATTGAAAAGATCGCCTGTGCTAAGTATATTAGTACAATTGATCTCACTAAAGGCTACTGGCAGATTCCCTTGGAGACCTCTGCCATTGAAAAGTCCGCATTTATTACTACTAAAGGGCTGTATGAGTTTTTAGTTATGCCATTTGGTATGAAAACAGCTCCAGCATCCTTTCAGAGGATGATGTCTGACAAGGTCTTACAGGGATTAGATTTTGCAGATGCCTACATTGATGATGTCGAAATTGACACGTCAACATCTTTTCCGCAACACCTTCTTGAACTTCAAAAGGTCTTACAACGTCTGCGAGAGTGCAAACTGAATGCTAGACCTTCTAAGTGTAAGATTGCGATGTCGACGGTGGATTTTGTCGGTCACAGAGTTGGAGGTGATAGAATTCAGCCCCGCACAGCTTTGGTTCAAGCTATTAAAGAATATCCCAGACCAGAAACTAAGAAGCAGGTAAGATCTTTTCTTGGGTTGGTTGGGTATTATAGAAAGTTTATTCCAAATTTTTCGGAACGGGCTGCGGTTCTTACCGACCTCACTAAGGGTAAAAATCTCTCTAAGGTTGAATGGAGTACTAATCATGAATTAGCTTTTCAGGATTTGAAAGCTGCAATGCAGACTCCCCCTGTTTTGAGGCCATCACACTGGGATGACGATTTCATTTTGCAAGTAGATGCGTCAAATAGAGGTCTTGGTGCCATCTTAAGTCAGGAAGATCAGGATGGGGAAGAACACCCCATAGCGTATGCTAGTAGAAAGTTACAGCCTAGAGAGGAAAAGTTGTCTACCACAGAAAAAGAATGTTTAGGAATTGTTTGGGCTGTAGAGCTATTTCGCTATTATTTATTCGGTCGCACTTTTAGGCTGCAAACAGACCACAATCCTCTTGTGTGGTTGAATCAGGTCCGGTACAAGAGTAGGAAATTACTAAGGTGGAGCATTACCTTACAAGAGTATGACATTAAAGTAGAACATAAGAGTGGCAAACAAAACTGTAACGTAGATGCCCTTAGCAGGGCGTAAATACTTTATACTACTGTAATTTCACCTTTAAGTACTATTTTTGTGTTTTCACTTTCCCCAAAAATAGCTATTTAAGGGGGAGGTGTCATGTAATGCTTAATTACATCCCATAGGAACAGCATGTTTAGAATCATATTTATTCCGTAACAATAGTTTTGGTGTAGGTGTCATGGAATGCTTAATTACATCCCATGGGAACGGCTTATTTGGAATCGTGTTTATTCCGTGGCACTCGATTATGTGATTTGTATTCTTTGATTGTGTAACCAGTTCTGTTCGGTGCTTTTGTGGTTGGTCCTTGACCAATAGTTTTCTTTTCCTTTCTTTGATTGTAACATATTTTAACATGTTTACATATTTAGGGTTTTTTGGGGTGATACGTGTTGAGAGGTTTTTCTGTGTGTAGAAGAAGCAAGTTGAAGTGTAGTTACGAGCGAGGCTAGAAAGTGGCAGGAACACGTCCGGAAGCACATTTTCATTACTGAGAAACCATCAGTAAACCATTCCTAAATTCACGACAAAGAGCCATTTGCCGGGGAACGTGAGTGCTAAATAGTTCTGTCGAAGCCATCGAAGGACAAGCGTAAAGTTCTGGTCGAAGCAATCGAAGGACAAGCGTAAAGTTCTGTCGAAGTCGGCCGTTGTAAACCGGACAGCTGGAGTAAATCGGAGAAGTCAAGTTGAAATATACCGGACTGAGTGAAGACGTAATCGGAAGAAGTAAGTTGAAAGGTGGGAGTTATAAACGGGAGTTTGAATTGGTTCGTTGTGTGTGTCATGTGTTGGTGGAACGTTGTTGGGGTCAAGTTCATGGACAAGGACTTCAAACGCAAGGTGAACTGAACTGAACTACGGAAACGCCTATTTTTTTTAAGGAATATTCTTGTAAATAGATTAAGTGTACTGAAGTATTTAGCTTGTTTATTATATTCTTGTAAATAAATTAAGGTTAATTATTTAGCTTATTGTATTATTGTTAGTTACCCTATTTAAAGTATAATGTTATTTTATTGTAATTGTTGTAATAAATGCTTGTAGACTTAGGTAGTTGTTGCGTGTTTTCTCGGGTTCGTTTACGCTTAGTTTTTTTTTTTTTGTTAGAGAGAGCCCACCTTTGTGGCGCGGTTTCGTCACACTCAGCCACCTTTTAAAGGACGAAGGATGTATGCGATGTCACAAATTCATCGAGACATCGTGATGAGTTCTTCCCAAGATTCAATCACTACCGTATCTCTAATGAACGGATCCAAGAAAAGCGCCCAGTTGGTAAACAAAGATTTGCTGTACCGATTGGATGGGTTGTTTTCCTTTTACCACCGTCAGTGGTGGTGTCATCGCCAATTGTTTTACCACTTTAAGTGGTGCCACGATTGTTTGAACGCTTTGGCATTGATCATCGTGGCAGCAGGTATCGTCGTAGGATCCGTCTTGGAAAATAGTCTCCTGATTGCCTGTTTAACTGCTGCTGGAACTGTGATCAAGGGGTTGAACGACTTCAAAAAGTTTTCGTTCAAAATCGACATGTGTCGCTTTGCCTACACCACTTACGACAAAGCTTTGATCGAATTGAGAACGTACGTGCGAGGACTTCCGATGGAGGAGTTTGACGGATTCTTGATCAAGATGCAAACCTTGGATGACACAATCACTGATTTCACTTCTCCTGTGTCTGACAAGTGCGTGCAAGAATACGAACAACGATTTCGCTACGACCACGTCGATAAAAGCGGGAGCACTTACGTGTGAGTGGTAGTATGTGTCATGAAGAGCAAACGAACAGTTCGTAGAAAACCAAGGAGACGAAGGAAGGCACAAAAAGGGGGATTGTTACCATTGGCGGCTCTCATTCCAGCTTTAGTAGCAGCAGGCAAGGCGGCGGCTCTAGGAGGAATCTCTAGTGCAGCGGGTTACGGCGTGAAAAAGGGTTTGGAAGCTGCTTCGCGTAAACGTCGACGATGAAAAATAAACCGAAGACCAAGAAAAGAAGTAAACAGCGAGGTGGAGCACTGACACGACGTAAACATCGATTGGTAGACAAGATCGCCGAAGGAGCCAGTATGTTCTTATCGGAACCCTCACGTGCCTTTGCTACGCTGGCTTTGAAATTAGCGGGTCAGGCAGCAAAAGGAGTCAGAGACAATGTGAATCACTATAACAAGAGACAACGTGGAGGTGCCCTGTTTACTGTTCTGAAGAATGCGGCCAAGATCGGTACGAGCTCGGAAAGGACAAACGGTATAAGAGAATGGGCGCAAAGGGTGTCACAGGCAGTTACAACAGACGTCCTGCAACGTGGGAAGTATGATTCGATTACGCAGACAACGCCCTTTCTTGGAGGCTATTCTCAAAGAGGCCAATCGGAACAGGAGACAGGAGATGTTAGAACATGCTAATGCAGATCAAATCAACGCCGTGAGCGAAATGGTTCTCAATCTATTACGAAACAGAATTCCCGTTCACCCAATCACCATGGGGAGACTGCATCGCTATAAGACAACGCTACGCGAGGTGGGGAAACGCAGAAACTCAGTCTAGAGGCGAAGAGAACATCTCCAAGAACAAAAGGGTAGCGGATTCTGGCAAGGTTTGAACGACGTGTTCCAAGTATGTCGATGTTAAACACCCGAGATGCCCACGGTTATCCACTGCAAGGTTACGACTTCGTCCCCAAACCCAAAGACACCTTGAGCGAATTGGTCAAGTTATTACAACAAGCCAACGAAAGAGTGGAACAATTGAAAGACAATGTGCAGTACTGGAAGAGGAAGTACGAGAACCTCAATCAAGAGTATTTAGCTTTTAAGTTCGAGGACCTGTGCGAAAGGTGTCATACTATCAGAGACACCACACCACCCGGAGATACTATTACTCTCTGTACGAATTGCAGTCGAGATAAAGACACAACAGCCAGTTTGACGCTCAAACTCGAGAAAAGAGAGACTGAACTCCGTTACTGGCAAGATAGCTACGAAACGCTACTCCAACAACATTTCGAGAATGACAGAGGAAGTCATGATGGTACCCACGAAAGAGTTTGACCAATTGGTTCAGTATTACAAAGGAGAAATCGCCGACAATGCCTTGTTGAACAAAGCGGGACGTTTGGCCGCCGAAAGTCACGTGATACTCTGCGATAAATCGATTCCAGATTCGATTGCCATCAAGAAAATTAAACCTCTAGTTCGTCAAAGAGGTCGTTTAACCAAACGTATCAGACATATTGGTCCTTTGTCAAGCAATAGTGCTGATGTCAGCGAAGAGGAAGATGAGGAGGAAGGAGCCTTGGTGAAGGGTCCGTTGGAAACCATGTTCAAACAATTGATTAAAAACGCTTCTCGAGGTACGAAGACACCGAAGATCAAGGAAGAAGCTACACCGTCTACGTCAGGTGTTAAAAAGAAGCCACCCGCTTCTAAAGCACCCATTCCACCGCCCGACTCGGAACTGGGAACGCTCCTAAGAAAAGCTGACATTCTCCTGGGTAAAGACAAGCGCAAAGGCAAACGTAAAAACGAGGCAGAACGCTTAAAACCTACGAGTGGTTGGGAAGACTGGGCCGAGGGCAAGAAACTGAGAAGAAATCTACAACACGATTATGACACGAACTAAGACCCGTACGCACAAGAAAACACGTCTCACCCGACGTCAGCGAGGGTCTGGTTTTGACATTCAAAAATGGCTAGGCAAGACGGGGATTGAATTTCACTGGCCTGGGTACCAGTACATGGGGCCTGGGACCAAGTTGGCAAAGAGACTGAAACGAGGAGTCCCAGGCATCAACCGACTGGACAAGATTGCCAAACAACACGACATCGATTACAGTCGCGCTAAGAATTTGCAAGACAAGTGGAAAGCAGATACAAAGATGATCAAGGCCATAACGAGGCTACCCGGCAACAAAACGGTGACTGAAAAGATTGTGAAAAGAATCATGCAGGCGAAGAAAAAGTTAAAATTGTAATCGATTCTCCCTTTGGAGTTCACGTTATTCATTAAACGGTATAAATTAAGCATCAGACTCTTTGTTTTGTTTATAATAATTTATTGACATAACTGGAGGTATCACCCCTATCCCCCGTCCTCTCATTGATTTCTGACCACGTGATACCGCGTAGCCCCCTTTCCCTCGTTCTCTCATTGATTCTTGACCACGTGATACCGCGTACCCCCCATCCCCCATCCTCTCATTGGTTGTTAACCACGCGACATTGTTTATTGTTTTGTGAAAACTCGTTTATAAGTCAAACGGTCTTGAGAGAATTAATTTTACTCGTTACAAAGTTGGACACACGTCTTCTCGTTCTTGTCTTGGCGATTATGGATCTAAGTGATCAAGAGCTGTGCGATGCATTGGAGGAATTGAAAGGGCTGTGGTTGATGTAGGTGTTTATTCTTGTCGCTATTGGAAAACCGCTTAGACAACTATAATTGTTAAATTTAGGAGTGATGCGATTTGCCGTGTTAGATCTTTCCTTTAACGAAAAAGTTTGTTCGCTGTTATTCTCTATAGTTAATATACAAATTCTAATCATGATTTCAACTTCTAAACATGCGTTCGTATTCAAACAACGCTTTGAAGGAATATGTGGTCGATGTAATCATTTTAATTTCGTCGTTAACAATGTTTACATTGAGCGACCGTTCTATTAGGGTGATATAAATTCCACCACTTGGAAATCACAACAATTATTTCTTGAATCATGTTAGGAGTAAAAGATGTGCAATCGCAGCCACGCTTTAATATAATGCTACCACGACATTACTGTGTGATCGACACTTATTTATCTATACATGTGTTTAATTAGAGCGAATACTGGTTTTGTCGTTGGGAGTTTGAAAAACTTGAAACATATCAACCACTTATATTTACCATATAAACCGCTCATGTTTGTTATTGAATGTGTTACTCCAGTGTTTTTGATTCAGAATATTACATCATGCTATAGTTTCACGTGTTTGATAGTACGTATGTGGATGAACGTGTTTCCCGCGTGCTTTGTAAAAGTACTAGATGGTGATTGGTGTATACTCATTTCCTTATTTGGTCACATTTTGTTATGATTGGTCAGATATGACATCATCTAGGTAAGATAAGTCGTGCATGTGTACCATTGAGTCATTTTCATTGCTAGTCGTGAGACAGTCATGTTCACTTCACAGCCACATCAGCGTGTTTCACGCCGAAGCCGATCTCTTTCACCTGTACGTTCACCTCGACATGTGATTCCTCGCCGAAGTCGATCTCTTTCACCTGTACGTTCACCTCGACATGTGATTCCTCGCCGAAGTCGATCCCTGGGGCGTAAGCCAGTTCCTGTGGGAACTAAAAGATCGTACGACCAGGCATTCTTTAATGATGACGACGATTGGATCTTTCATCCAGCTTTAGACCCGTACATGGAGATGTCAAAGTCCCTGTCGACCGGCGCGTCTTCGGACGGACCCTCCTTTCCTCCAGGAGGGGTAATGGTCAGTCGGACACCACCACCACCACCACCAGAGCCGTTGCTGGATTTTGAGATGCGCCCCGTGGGACCTCGACGTAATTGGCGAGACGTCCTACAAAGGCAGAGATACCAGGCACGCATACAACAACATCGCGAGGCCAATCCCACTGACGACTTGGGACGAGAGATCACGGAGGCTTTACGACGTTCCATTGCTGACCAGATCGTTGCTGACCCTACCGTCAGACCTCATCACACGTTGCATTTTACCATGCAATCACATGCATTCACCCATGCCTTTCAATCGACGACGTTTACCGTGAGTGAATTTGAAGAGGGGTTGGAACGATTAGACACCTACCTTCAAGCCCTGGCCAACAAACTCAATTCTAATCAAGCCTTCGAAGCAGATGACTCATTCACGATGGAGACAACGTTCATACGCACCCCTGCACCTGGTAGTGGAAACGGCAAACGCTACAAACCAAGCAGTGCAGCTGTACGTGGGATTGTCAAACATTCCCGCATCACCATCAAGAACAGAGATGAACTGTGTTGTCCTCGGGCCATCGTGACCATGAAAGCCTTGATCGATGCAAACGACGTCATTACCATAATCTCAAACAGGGTTATCCTGTCCGGCAGCGGGAAGCCCAGGCCCTCCACCGGTTGGCAGGGGTACCCGAGGGACCATGTGGCATCCCTGAACTCCAAAAATTCCAAGCGGTTCTCCCTCAATATCAAATAAAAGTCTTATCGGTCACTCCACCACACATGCTCGTTTACGTGGAACCCACACCATCGGACAAGATCATCTGTATCATCAAAGAAGATGACCATTACCATGGGTGTAACTTGTTCTCGGGTTTTTTGTCCAAGAGTTACTTCTGTGATGAGTGTAATCGGGGGTACGATCAAGACAACTTTACACATCATCCCTGCAATGGTAAATGGTGTCCATCTTGTCATCGAAAGGACTGTCCGGATTTCACAGAGGCTAAACGACCGTTGGGTCCGGGCAAATTCCTTTCACCCTCTTGTCTTTGCCGTTTGTGTCATCGATCCTTTTTTGGTGAGGACTGTTACTCTTACCATCTTCATCGTCGCGTTAAAAATATTCCTTCTATCTGTCTCACCTACAGAAAATGCCTCGAGTGTTGCAAGAAGTATGAAGTCGAGAATGCAGGTAAATCTAGAAGTAAACCTAAATAACACAAGTGCGGTTGGGGTGAATGCCCCATTTGTGAACAACAAGTGCACGTCGCTTCTCACCAATGTTACATCCAGACCATTCCAGAAGAGGAGGATGATCCCAAAATGAAACGGGTGCCGCGCGACGAAGTAGGGACGCATCCTTCTGAAGAACCCGATCCCGAAGATCCAGATACCAGAGTGTGGGTAGAGAGAGATCCACCTCTCCAAGTCTATTGTGACTATGAAGCGACCGTGGACGACGAGGGAGTGCAAACTCCCATCTTGCTTAGCGCCGAGAGCGACGAGGAGGACCACATAGAATTCTTTTATGGTGCAGACTGTACAGAGCCTTTCTTTGAATGGTTGGAATCTTTGGCTGTTGATCAAGACGGGGACGATCGGAGCGTGATTGCTGTCTTCCATAACCTCAAAGGATATGACGGGATGTTCCTGTTGCAACATTGCTACGCAAAGCATCGGGAAGTCACGGATCAGATCACCGTCGGCACCAAAGTGCTGTCCTTCAGATCAGACTGATTGACCTTCAAAGATTCACTCTGCTTCCTTCCCTTTCCTCTTGCTAACTTCCCTTCTACCTTTGGCATCCAAGAATTAGTCAAAGGGTTCTTTCCTCACAAATTCAATACTCGTGAAAATCAAGACTACGAAGGACTCATGCCTCCTGCTGAGATGTATGATCCTGATGGCATGTCGGCTAAAAAGAAGGCAGAATTTGAGCAGTGGTATGCAGAGAAGGTCAGAAACAACTACATCTTCAATCTTAAAACAGAAATGAGAGCCTACTGTGAGTCAGATATCAAACTCCTGAAAGCCGGATGTCAAAAGTTCCGAAAAGAATTCCAGCAACATGCCGAATTTGACCCCATCGAGAAGTGTGTAACCATAGCGTCTGCGTGCAATCGATTCTGGCGGAAGAAACTCCTGACTCCCAACAGCATAGCCACAGAACCCATGCAAGGATGGCAAGGAGCTCGTTCAAACCAATCCGTAAAAGCGTACAAGTGGCTAGCATGGCAGGAACACCTTCTTCGTCGTCACAGTACCTCTTGCCCTAACGACGAGCCTCAAGCAGACCGCATTCAACATGCGAGCAATGGCGGCGAACAGAGAGTGCTCCACTTCCTGGTAGATGGCCTCCATGTACATACCCACACTGTCTATGAATTTCACGGATGTCTATGGCACGGCTGTCCTCGTTGTCATCCCCATCATCGTGACCGACATTCAAAATTCCATCCTGATCATACCATCCAAGTATTGTATGAAGTCACCCAACAAAAACACCGTCTTCTGCGTCAGTACGGGTACAACCTTCAAATCATGTGGGAATGTGATTGGGATCGTGAAGTCAAAAGCAATGAAGATCTCAAACAGTTCCTAGCATCGTACGAGATGGTCAAACCTCTTAATCCAAGAGATGCCTTCTTTGGGGGACGTACCAATGCCGTTCGCCTCCATCATGTGGCCAACGAGGCCCAGGGTGAACAAATCAAATACGTGGACGTCGCCTCCTTGTACACGTGGGTTAACAAGACACAACAGTATCCCATTGGTCATTCCATCATCATGACCAACCCAGAGAACCAAGACATTCATGAGTACTTTGGTGTAGCAAAAGTAAATGTGATTTCTCCCTATCATTTGTATCATCCCGTCTTGCCCTTCCGACATCGTGGTAAACTGACTTTACCTCTTTGCAGAACCTGCATGGAAGAGGAGATGACCAAGGACCTCTTGGAAAAATCGCATCGTTGTCCTCACTCGCCAGAGGAACGTCTTCTTAGGGGTACGTGGTGCACTCCTGAACTCGTCAAAGCAGTAGAGGTCGGGTACCGCATCGCACGCATCCACGAGGTCTGGCATTTTCCAGAAGAACAACATCAAGAAGGACTCTTTGCTGACTATGTCAACACGTGGTTGAAAATAAAACAAGAATCAGCCGGGTATCCTGGATGGGCGCGGACTGAGGAACAGAAACAGCAATACGTCCGTGACTACTTCGACAAAGAAGGCATCACCTTAGATCCTCTCCTCATCGAAAAAAATCCAGGACGTAAAGCTACGGTCAAGTTAATGTTTCATAGTTTCTGGGGCAAGTTTGGCGAAAATCTTCACAAGAAAACCACAGAGGCAGTCACCACACCCGCTCATCTCTTTGCTCTAGTGTCAAACACCTTCACAGACATCCACACGGTCCGCATTTGTTCACAAGATTCCTTGGAAGTGGTCTACTCGCATCTGAAGGAAAACCAGCCCGACAACGGACGTGTCAACATTTTCATTGCTTCCTTCACTACCTGTTGGGCCGGTTTAAAGTTGTACTCCTATCTAGAGCAGCTACAACAACAAGTCTTATACTTCGACACGGACTCTGTCATTTTCTCGTGGAAGCCTGGCCAGCCCAACATTCCTCTGGGAGACTTTCTAGGTGAAATGACCAACGAATTGGACGATGGAGATTCCATCATCGATTTCACCTCGGCAGGACCAAAGAATTATGGATACAAGACGAAAAATGGTAAAGTGTGCTGCAAAATGCGTGGGTTCACCCTCAATGTTCGTGGTCAACAACAACTTAACTACAACATGATGCGCCAGAACCTTCTAGATGAATTGACGGATCCTCTTGACGAACGCAGAAACATCGACGTCGTCAATCCTAATTTCTTCACCAGACACCCGGCCACCAAACAGCTCAAAGTGGGTCCACGCACCAAAAGATATGGATTGGTGTTTGACAAACGTGTGGTCGATCCGGACACCTTCAAGTCCTATCCTTATGGATACATGCCATCTGGGTTTAATGATGTGGACATGGAAAATGCTGAAACTTGTTGGAATTGTAAATGGTTGTGTTTTCCAAAGTCCGGCAACACCCCCGGCACCTTGTAAATAGTTTTCGTACATAGTTTTACCCCTAGCGGATTGGCGCGTCTTTGGACGGATCCCGCGGGACAAGGTTCCATTAGGGAAGGGTCGGGACATAGTGTTTTTGTACATAGTTTTTGGTAGATAGTTCCCGGCCACAAAGAGTCGAGGTGGCGCCTCGATGATACCCACCCCGGAAGTACCGATCGGTCCGGGATTTCCTCCACGAGCCGGGGTAACCAACCCTCGGGGAGTGCCCCACTTATCGACACGCTCGGGGTTTAGTGCTCTCCTTAAGAGAGGGCGACTGGGGAAGCCCATCTGAATTCTGATTGGTTCCCGAAGAGGTCACCGTCCCAGGATCCTTTGCACCACCCTATCTAGGCTGCAGTCGGACCCAAGTCTCTCAGTCTGGCCACTTGCCGGACACACCTCTGTCGTTTAGGACCACAGGACACTGTAAGTATCGATTTTGAAGTTGCATGACATTTTTCTGCGTGACCCTGGCGTGATTTGTGTCGCCATGGAAATCCGTGAGGCCGATCCCAGTCCTCCGTCGAGGCTGGTGGGCAGTTTTCCAACATGGCCGACTTTCGTGGGCGCCGCCATCTTGAATTCTTAATTCGCCTCCTGATTGGCTGAAATTTGTGGCGGCCATCTTGGATTTGGAAAACAATAGCATCCATTGTTCTTAATTCGACTCCTGATTGGTTATCGCTCATATAAGCGTCTATTACTACTAGCTATTACTATAACTATTACTATTACTATTACTACTACTATTACAATAGCATCCATTGTTCTCCAAACAATAGCCTATTGTCTTTCTCGGCTCCTGATTGGTTACTGCCCATATAAGCGTCCTATACTACTAATATCAAGGAACTAGAATGAAAAGCAACATATTTCTTAAATTATCTTTTTTTTCTAAAATGAAATTCTAAGTACATTTAGAAAAAAAAATAAAACTAATCACCATGTCATGCCTCTAACATTGGTTTTTCAATAGTTATAGTAACTTGTATATTGAACCAAATGCTTACGGTTTGGGGAATAAGCTCAAATGGTAGAGCGCCCGCTTAGCATGCAGGAGGTATCGAGATCGATACCCGGAATCTCCAACAGTCTTTACCTTACTAGCTAATATGCAGCTTTACTTTTTTTTGAAGGCAGATTTTTTCGGACCATTGTTGTACAAATAACGGTTTGTAAACTTTTTATTTGGCTAATTTTCTCTAGCTATCAGAGAAGATGCGAATACTCCTATTAATGAATTTTCCGCTGTCGCTCTGAAACAACGTGGACTTCAATCGACCAGCGGTAAACGAGCAATACCCGGAGCACCTTTCGGTATTGGCGCGCGGTACGCTTTTACGCTTTTGTAACACAACCTTTTTGATAACAGTCGTATAACGGAGACAACACAAAGATTCTTTGAAGAATTACTCTTTCCTTTGCGACTTGCTTTATTGTAACCTGGCAGTTAAAGCTTTAATTTCATTTTTTAGAACTGACGCCTCCTTTGGCACGGAATGGTAAGGAAAGGTTAAATGGCCGCAAATGGGCCTTGCTAGCCCACACACTGCAGATCTAATCCCAGTCTCCGCTGTATTAAACAAATGAGAGTATTTTTCTTTTCCATGGATGGGATGCTAGTCCATCGTAGTTATCCGCCCACACCCCCAGTCCCCCACTTTGGAGCGAACTACTCTTACAGCAATGAAAGAAGAAAGTGATATAAACAGGAGCCATAATCGGGAAGGGAGACCGTAAGTCTTGGGATCCGCGCGCGACTATGATATATGACAATTTTTCTATTTTTATAACAAATTGCGCCATCCTGACGTCACATATCCGCGCGGATCCACGCACATGTCGGGGGAGCTCGCGTGGATGTTGTCACGTTGCCTGATCAAATGGTGAGAGAGGCGAGATTCTCTTGCAGATTTTTCACATCGATGGCAGGGAATAAGGCAGGGAATTAGATCCAGGGCTCTTATATGTAGCTTTATGCTCTAAACTAATGGAAAAAGTGAGTTTTTCAGATTGGAAAACAAGACTTCAATTTCGCGCCGTGAATGAATAATAATACGTGCTCGCGCTAGTTGAACGCGTAAGCTTTTGCGTTTGTTCTGTAAAGAAAAGTTATGAAAGAAAACTATTTACTCTGGTATCGAGTTCATTTGAGAGTTTCCCAAACAATGCTTAATCATAACCAAACTCTGTTTTTTGATAGTTTCTTATTGCTTCTGTTTGTTTGGCGAGTTTGCAAAAGTTTTTTAAAGGAAAGTCTCAGGCGTACATAAGTAGCTCATTTACATAGTGCCGCACGTGCACCTTCAAATCCGAGTCGGTGTTTTCAATTGTCAACAAATCTTGACAAAGATTTCTTTCGTTGTCTTTTGCGCTGAGATGCTGCAACAATTTTCACCAACGCCAAAAGGCTACAAACATCATGTGTATTTCTTTAACATAGTGAAATTTTACACTGCGAAAATAAAATAGACAAGGAGTTTTGATAACTTAACCAACAAAATCGAAATCTTTATTCGAGTACAGTGACTATTCGAGTTGATTAAAGAAAGCTGATTATCTCTGCTGTATTCACATATTTTCAGCTAAGCTTTTAATATGTCCTCAAAAATTTATCAACCTTAAACATATTTAAAAACTAGAGATATTATACGAGTTCGATGTACGTTTTCACACGAAAGTGGGGAAGTCCAATTTGTCGCGTTTTACTGACTGTACAAAACACGCATCGGCGGGCGCTCTTATTCATCGACAACAGACAATTTATTGGATTTTTACACAAAGAAAACTGAGCATGATCTACAGACATAAACTTTATTGTCACTTATTGGGCCTTGATAAAGCATCAAGCGTTGCTTACAATTCAGGCGAAACTCAAAGTTGCAATTACTTTGTTTTACCTTTCGGTCGAGATGGACTCTGGCGAAATCCTCGCAAGCGCCTGTGGCAAGAGGAGGGAAGCTTTGAAGTCCTGAAACGGTTCTATATCCAAATATATCCAACTGGTTTTTCGCTGTCTTATGGAAAAGCTGTTAATCTTCGTTCAACATATGTGAAACTTGGAGTGGAGTAATGTGGAGCTCTTGTAAAAAAAGCAGCGGAACACAACTTGGTCAGCGATATAAAGCGGGACAACTAAATTCAGCACTGTCTTACTTCACTCAAACTGGAGCAGCTTACGACGAAAATACTGAAGCAAAATTCCAACAGACATGAACGTATTGATTTGTGGGCCAAGAGTATCAAACATTTCGGGAATTTCGGACGCCATTTCCCCGCGCTATATCCGCAAAAATCCACGCAGCATGTACGCGCGTATGCCGCACATGATCGCGGAATTTTTTCTAAAAATAGAAAAATTGTCCCATATCATAGGGACAGCCCCAATACTAGAAATGGCGCGCGCTTACGGTCTCCGTCCCCGATTATGGCTCCTGATATAAATTCATCAAACGAGAAAAGTCGACCAAAGAAATGTCGTTGAACTAACTCGACAAATGTAATCCAGGGCGTTTATTTACATCGATCAGAGTGTGCGTAGGATCCTATCTATATTATAATGGTCATTTATTCGCAAATTACGTTCCATATAATTCTTGAAATTTTTCACTCGACTCTTGCGTAGATCTTAAAAGTAAATCCATCGGATAACACAACCAAAAAAAATCCCAGGGGTGCAATATGTGAAGCTTCGTTGATCAATTTTCAAAAGTAATAACAAATTAAAAAGTGCAACATCTGTAAGGCACCGATGGGATTTGAACCCATGACCTCCTGTTTACTAGACAGGCGCTCTAACCAACTGAGCTACGGCGCCCTACATTAGATAACCTCGTGTATTATTGTTTATTTGTTTACTTTTTAAAAATAAAAATATAAAAAAAAATTTTAAAAAAACATTGTTAATACATATAGTACTAAGTTGGTCACATGTCCACTTTCATGCTTGGTAATTTCCAGCGGCACTAAGATAACTCAATACTTCTTAGGGTCTTCAAGTACCTCAAAAGTTCCACAGCGGGAGCTTTCGTGGTTCATTTTAGCGTATTTAGCTCAAAAAATTATGACAGGAGATAATGTGTTGTTTTAGAATTGATACCTCTTAGGGGTCCCTCGGGGACCACCCGGGCTTTGATTGGGCGTTTGAAAGGCGGGATGCGAAAACTTCCAGAGGTCAAATTCTAAAGATAAAAAGATACAAGAAAGGGTTGAATCCTAGGGTTGGTATGGGAGATGGACGCTCCGGGTCATGAGCTCCTGATCTTGCTTTATTGAAGGGACGCGGAAAATTAATCAGCGGAGTTGGACTGGTAACTACAAGACTACACAGAACAATAGCCATAATAATAAATGTTTAGCAGGGCGCATACTTCATCAAAGATGTTCTTCATTGGGGCCCTGCAACTGTTCTCAGATGAGTTTACACATTGTGCAACAACATTTACCGCACGAATCTCAACATGGAAAAACATAGTATCAATTCCAAGTTTGAAGTGAACTTTTCTCTGCCAAATATTGTTTAAGTGGGCCTACTAAGTGAATTTAGTCAACTGGTGAGGTTCCTTAAAGAACAAGTTCGCATTTAGCGACTATAGTTTCACGCGCCTTGCAGCCGCAAGATGGCAGGATTCGATGTCCCATGGAGAGAAATCTTGATTTTTTTTTTAACTGCCGGCTTCCTACCTTTTTTTTTTAACCTTCTATCTTTATTGCTAGCAAATATCATTTTTTGTTTGTTTGTTTTCTTTAACTTCCTACCTTGATTTTCTGTTTATTTTTGGACAATGTGGAGATAATTGTAAATAAAGCCTGTTTCTGGAAAGAAAAGTAGGGGTCACCAAGCTCGTTAAGTCCAAGCAAAGCTATAGCAATGGCTATCTGCCCCATCATTGTTCATTTTAGTACTTAGCGCGCGCACTTGATGCATGACGTGGCTCACTCTTCATCCTCTCCTGATACCGGCGAAATGTTTAAGCAACCTGCCAAAATACTCTTCACCCTCAAATATGTTCTCATCGTGCTATACGATAATAGGGGTTAAGGTTATGGATTGCTTGGAATGGATTGGTCAATGTCATCATCTCTCTTTTTCGCCAAATCTTATTAGCAAAACGTATGAAAGAAATTGATTAATTACTCCATTTAAAATACCTTGGAACACAACAAAAAGAATAGAAAAGTTTAAAACGATGGGTTTGTCGTAGGAGAATACAAAAGTTGAAATTGACATCTTACACAAAAACAAACGCTATCCTTGTTTTAGCGTTGGGCAGAGGATCTCAATGGGGTTAACCGTCAAATGGCGAAAACATTAACCGTTAACCGTCTAAACCGCAATATTTTTACCGTCAACCGTCAAATGAGCAAGCCAATATTAGCCGTCAAATGTCTCAGATATCCTTAATTAAGAACTAAACGATTGTCTAGGGGCAATATATGCTGTTTATAAAGCAACGTTTTAATATATCACAAAAAGTATGCTTATGTTCGAGTCCTTCAACTTCTATGTCACGGGAGCAGGCGATTAACGCACGCGGTTGTAATAAAGGTGATGTAATTACGTTAATAAGACAAAGATTTGAAGATTAAAGACCCAATATTGAATGCACAAATTCTAGTACTAATTGGATTATTCAAATATGGACAAATTTGTACCCTTTTATGAAACCTTACGGCCAAATTTCCTTTAACCGTCAAAAAACCAATAATGATAACGATCACGATGATAAACTTTTATTCACATCACATCCGCGCAGTGGCTGTTTGTTTGAGAAGACCTACTAACATGCAATACAACTAGAAATTACGCTAACAGGATGGACTCTTGAAGCTAACTATATAGAAAACAATTATCAAAACAGAAAGAATCGTCCCCGGGTGGGCTTGAACCACCAACCTTACGGTTAACAGCCGAACGCGCTAACCGATTGCGCCACGGAGACTTCCATGGAGGGAATTTGTACGATTTTCATCAAGTTGAATTGTGTGGATGAAATTTTAACTTGCGTAAGGTTTTTGCTACATTATTGTATCTTGCTCGAATGACATGAAAAGCGAAAAACCAGGGAAGTTGGATAGTAACTGTCTGAGCCAATAAGCCAACAAATAACTGGTGTTATATAGTACCAGTTCAATAGAGAGAAGTAGGTTAAGACCTTTCCCAAATAAATATTCAACCACGTTTGGCCTCTTGGTCTAGTGGCATGATTCTCGGTTAGGGTGCGATAGGTCCCGGGCTCGACTCCCGGAGAGGCCCTCTTAATACTCTTTTATTGATGAACACGACATCAAAATGAAACAAGCTACGATGGCTTATGTGATGTCACAAATGCCATATGAAACAGTGAATTACCTTCCCCTTTAAAACAAATTTCTTTTATTTTTGTGCAAACAATTCTAACTGACCACAATGAAGCCTCTTTATATTAGAATATGGCTTAAGCAAGTGTTTCTGTTGGCATCAGTATTTTTCAAACGGGTACTTTCCAGCCCCCGGGAGGGGGGGAATACTGCCGTATATAGGGCTATATAGGTAAGTGCCGCAGTAAAGGGTATGGTTTTCAAGCAGTTTACTCTAGCATAGTGTATATAAATCAGAGCGTTTGGGTCTAGAGTAGAGTATCATTTGTCACGAAACTGACCAGTTGGTTAAAGATTTTATCTAAAGTAAGGAAACCAGGAATTGCCACTCAAAAATTTTAAAAAATTGAAATCGGCAAGTTTAGATTTTTGCAACTCAGCCTCAACAGCGTCGAAAGATGACTATCATAAAACACTACTGGATATTATTAACTGGGGTCCCAGCGGAACATCCCCACCCAGAAATTTCTAAAGTATCCCCCTCCCCGGGTTTTCAGCCACATGCAGTAAAATTATAGACAAAGGTAAATTTGACCTAGTCCTTTTGTTTTTGTAGCGATCAAAAAAAATCTATAAAAGCAGGTTTTTAATTGACATAAAGGTCAAAAATTAGGAAAAGAGAAATCAGATAAATCAGATAAAAATCTCAAGATAGTATTTTCCAGTTGATTTAGTTAAAAGAAATATTGGTCCGTGTGAGGGTCAAACTTACGACCTGAGCTAACGGACCAGACACATTGGCCTCAGTGCCGTCTTTTATTAAGTTAGTCTGCCTTTGTACAAGAAATTTACCATAAGTTGGGTCCGGTGAGATATAGCAAACGCTTAGTGGTGTCAGTTATTTTGATAGTCCATTGGGCTGTCCCGGCAGATTATTGTTTCTATGAGATACTTTAATCTCTTTAACAGATATTCAAATATGCAAATTAAAATTTGTCTGATAGTTGTAGCTTTTCAAAAAGAATTAATTCCACACACTATATATAGCCTCAAGATCAAGTTTATAAATATATCAATGGGGGCCTTTCATTGAACACTGCCGTGAGCAGCTTCATTGTATCAGAAACGAGCGAAAAAGAACAATGCTTGGTTTGGGTGAAAAGATCAGGTCAGGGTTATTTTCTTCCTCGCGCGCGTTCCGAACTGTGTGTTTTGGATCTCCGAAATAGGCTCACCGAAGCAAAAGTAAATGGTCTGCTACACAAACGTCCTAAGCCATGAAAATTTATTTCAAACTTTTTAAAAACGGCTTGCTTAGTTTTCCATCTAGTCCTTATCAAAACAGAAAAGGGAATTTTAAACTGCTTTAAAAAAAAGCAGTATAAACATGTTAATAGAGTTGCGTTGGTTGTCCTATTCGTGAAGCAAAAAGCTGCGCATGATGACAGCACGTGTGATTCTCTTCACACCCTGTTTCCAGAGCAGAAATAAGAAGATTGAAAATTAACTGAAGGCAACGATGGCTTTGCTAAGAATCTGCGATGAATGAATGAATATATATATTAAACACGATGGAATTTAAGTTACAAGCATCATTATTACCACTAATTCTTAGCGTCAATATCCCTAATAAACGCTCGTGAAAAATACACAGAAAACTTCCTAAAGCTTTAAACGTAGCGTACACAATGAATGTAATACAGTGACAAATGTTGCAAAGATATCAATTTATGCCTACTTTGATAATCCAGGTACGCCATGCATTCAGTGTGGTAAAATGTACAGCCGCCATTTTTTCCCACTGTGGATTTTGGCGCACTGTTACAGAAGCCATGACACCTTGTGTCCAAGAAGCCGCACTTGGGCTCCGCCACCAGTGAGCCAGCTCATCTTAAAGATTTAAGTAAATAATAATCGCATTTAATAAATATATTTTCAATGAAAATCTGCTTAACATTGAGAGTATAGTGCGTTCACGGTTTCCTACAGAAAATTTCAATGCACGTTTTAAATTATAACGTGAAAAACAAATATGTAATGACAAATTGATTAAAAAAAAGTTGGAGAATCCGAATAACAGTCAATACTGATGATGAGTAATACAGTAATTTTGTGCAGGAAGTTATGGCACATTACCTGCGTTTTATGAGCAGATAGATGAAGAAAAATGAACTGCAAAAAAGAAAAAGACAAAAAGACAAAAAAAGATGTTATCATGGGTAGCAAACGCATGCGAAGCGGGCGCTTTACCATTTGAGCTAATTCCCCATTGTACAAATGCCTTAACTATTGTGAGGCTATTTTGATAAACTGCTCACCAGTTTTCGTCAAGTGTTACCGAAAATGAAAGAGGAGATTTAAATACACCACATTTAAGAATTTAGAACATTTAAAAATACTTACTGCTATTTGTAAAATTTTCAAGAAAATAACTTGCCAATTAAAAAGTCATAGACAAGTAAAAACAAACGATATAATCTCCCGACGTTTCGGCGACCTCATGACGCCATTATCAAGGGTACAAATGAGAATTAAATTAACAAATGCGAGTTCAAGAGTTATAACTAATTAACATAGCGGAGGTGGCTACACAAATACTTTAGCAGGGATAGAATCCGTTTGCACGTTTATGGTAGCAGAGAACAGCCAGTAAAAAAATCATATATTTTTGTGTAATAAATGTTAGTTTGACTGAGAAATAAAAACAAAACTAAATAAAACATGAAGTAAAATTAAATGAATTTAAAAGTAAAATGACATGAAATTTAACAGTACATTGAGTTGTAAAAATAAAATCACTTTACTGTTAAGTTAAACTAAAATGGAAATACAGTTCAAAGTGAAATATAAAATCAATTTCAAATGAAATTCCAAGTGCGAGTGAAAGTGAATTTCACCGTGGCCGAGCGCTGCCACTACCATCATGCTACTCGCGCTTACAAAATTCTGCGCCCGCGATTCTATTAGCAAATATGGCGGATAACCGTGAGTCTACCTGGACCGATGACGATAACCTAAAAGAAGTTTTAACTAAATATGTCCAGCAAGGCTTGCAAAGATCGGAAGCACTGGATTTTGTCAGACGCGAATTTCCAGAATATGCATGGAGTATTCGTTCCCTTGACAGAAGGCTTCGTCACTTTAACATCTTTTACAATGACAGGAGTGTCGAAGTTCAGGACGTGAAAGAAGCGGTGGAAGAGGAGCTTAAAGGTCCTGGCAAGCTCCTAGGATACAGAGCCTTGCACAAGAAAATCAGATTGGAGCACGGGCTAAATGTTACCAGAGACCAGGTTTACGATGTGATGTCTGAACTGGACCCACAAGGTCTCGAAGCCCGTGGTAATGTCGGAGTCAAGAGACAGCGAAGAAAAGGAAACTTCACGACACGTGGTTCTAACTGGGTTCATTCACTCGATGGTCACGACAAGCAAATGGGTTATCAAAACTCAACATTTCCATTAGCAGTGTATGGGTGCATGGACACAGCCAGTAGAAAGCTGCTATGGTTGAAAGTTTGGGTTTCTAATCATGATCCTAAATTAATTGGAAGATGGTATCTTGAACATTTATATGAAACTAAGATCATATCTGCGATGTTAAGAGTAGATAAGGGAACCGAAACAGGGACCATGGCCACAATGCACGCTTTCCTTCGCAGACACCACAATGATATGGATCCTCACGAAACAGTCATATATGGCCCTTCTACCTCAAATCAGGTATGGAAGTGCTCTGTTTATTTCCTAAGCAACTTTGAAATTGGTAGAGATTGGGTTGGGAACAGGATATTTTACTAGAATAGTGGGGAGGGAATAGGCAGTAGGGGGTCAAAACCTCGCACTTCTGCCTACCTCCTGTACACCTCCAACCCCATCCACCCCCTACACACAGAATACAAACAAACATGACATAATAATATTGCATCCAAAATGCAATATGCATAATGGATTCATCTGACTGAAATATTATGTTATATTGCTATTTTGTAGATTGAAAGATGGTGGAAGGAATTGCACGAAAGGATGGAGAGGTATTTTAAAGATGGTTTGCGTTGGCTAAAAGATCAAGGTCATTATGACCCACACAATGACTCTGATAGGTATGTACAATAATTTGGATCTGAAGCAGTTATCTTCTGAAACTTTTTGTACCTCTCGCTGTATATCATTGAAAGGAATGTCATCTACTTCTTGACATAATTTACTGTATTTGTATACAGAAGTATCCTGTCATGACTGCTTTCAACATTATATTTAATGTTTTGGCAGATTGCTGTTGGCCTTCATCGTGGTACCTCTTATACAGAAGGAGTTAGACATTTTCAGAGAAACAGTGTGGAACACATACAGGATCAGAGCACAGAGAGACACTGCACTTCCAGATGGTATACCAGACCACATCTATAACTTTCCTGAGAATTATGGGCTTGAAGAATGTGGTATGTGCCATAGTATCCTGTGCGTTATAAATGAATTTACAATGTGGATCCAGTACTTTCATTCAAGAAATTAATAGTTCACATTAAACATCATCAGCAATCTCAGGGGTTATTACGACTGGCAGTCTTTTATTTCTTGCTCCCTGATAAAATCCCCATGACAACTAAGTATATAAGATCTTGATCCAAAGGCAAAATTTATTTTGGTGGTTGTTCAATGGTACACTGTATGTACATAATATTGATCGGTCAACATATCTTGCCTTCTGGAGAGAAATAAGTCTTCCTTTCAAGCAACTAAAATCAAAAGCAACATGTTTTCTTAAATTATCTGTCTTTCTAAAATGAGATTCTAAGTACTTTGGTTAGAAAAAAGCGTAAATTAAACTAATTATTGGGTCATGCCTCTAACATTGTGTTTTCAATAGATATAGTAATTTGTATATTGAATCAAATGTTTACAGTTTGGGGAATTAGCTCAAATGGTAGAGCGCGCGCTTAGCATGCGGGATCGATACCCGGATTCTCCAGCAGTCTTTATTTTACTAGCTAATATGCAGTTTTAATTCTCTTTGAAGAAAGATGTTTTTATGACCATTGTTGTACAAATAACGGTTTGTAAACTTTTTATTTGGATAATTTTCTCTAGCTATCAGAGAAGATGCGAATACTCCTATTAATGAATTTTCCGCTGTCACTCTGAAACAACGTGGACTTCAATCGACCAGCGGTAAACGAGCAATTCCCGGAGCACCTTTCGGTATTGGCGCGCGGTACGCTTTTATGCTTTTGTAACGCAACTTTTTTGATAACAGTCGTATAACGCAGATAACACAAAGATTCTCGGAAGAATTAATCTTTTCTTTACGACTTGCTTTATTGTAACCTGGCAGTTAAAGGTTTAATTTCATCTTTTAGAACTGAAATTGACGCCCTCCTTTGACACGGAATGGCAAGGAAAGGTTCATGGCCGCACCCAGGCCTTGCTAGCCCATACACTGCAGAGCTAATCCCAGTCTCCGTTGTATTAAACAGCTGAAAGTATTTTTCTTTCCCATGGATGGGATGTTAGTCCGTCGTAGTTATCCGCCCCCACTCCCAGCCCCCCACCGTGGAGCGAACTACTCTTACAGCAATGAAAGAAGAAAGAAATGTAAATTCATCAAAAGACACAAGTTGACCAAAGAAATGTCGTTGAACTAACGCGACAAATGTAATCCAGGGCGTCTATTTACATTTGAGTAATGTTTTAAAAGCACGTGATCTTGAAACGAAGTATTTCTAAACCACGCTAACGTGCATGGTACTATGATCAAATTTTACTCCTTAAATTTTTGGGTGAATCACATGGAATTCCACGAAATATTAAAAACGCCGTTTGCCGCTTGCAAATGTGTGCATTAGTTCCGGAGATATTTAAGTTTGAAAAATGTGTAAAATATGCAAATGAAAGACAACTCAATATCATATCGAATATATAAATAGAGCTATCTTCATATTGTTGGTCAATTTGCAGAGGAAACCATTGAACCATTGTTCCTAGGGCAACTAACTATTTTCCATTCCCCTTCAATCTGATTCAAATATTTTAGTGATTTTCAGCTCGAAAAACATTAAACAAGGCTACAAACACCACCTAACATATTTATATGCTTGCTGGATAATGCAGATGAGGCACCACTGGCAAATATCAAAATAGAACGCCAAAGGTGGCCAGGAAAGCTTTTAATATCGAGGAGGCCTGGGCCCTAGCATGTTCCCATGGTAACAGAACTGTTTAGCTCATATTGTGGAGCACATCTAGTAGAATCTTACCGTAAAGAATCAAAGATTTCTGATACGAATTGGCTGAGATATCTTTTTCATGAAATTTGATTAAAATTTGGTCGAGTTTAAGATGTCATCACTTGACTAATTTGCATATTTTAAAATCTTGAATATCTCTGGAACGAAAGGAGATCTTTGAAATAGTAAACAACGTTTTTCTTCTCGTACAGTCTACTTTTTTGTGCTTTAAAATGGCTTTGACAGGAAAGGTGCGAATCTCATGATATATAGTAGCCCTTTAAATGTACCGTCATGTAATTTTTCAGTCGACCCCAGCGTGGACCTTAAAAATAAAACTATTATTGGATAACACAACCTTACAAAAATTCCCTGTTAAACAATATGTGAAGCTTCGATGAGCAAAAGTAATGAAAAAGTATTGAGAATTAAAAAGATCGACCCCTCTAAGGCACCGATGGGATTTGAACCCATGACCTCCTGTTTACAAGACAGGCGCTCTAACCAACTGAACTACGGCGCCCTACTTTAGAGGGAGAGAGACTTCATGAATTCGAGAAAGAAACATCTGGTAGCCAGGAAAGAGAATTGTGTTCTCTTGATAATGGAATTATTGTTAAAACTAAGAAGTGTGTGTGTGTGTGTTTTTTTTTTTTTTTTCATAATGTGGGGGTAATGATTGTGTTTCTATGTCTGCTCCACTGCTTAGCTCTTTTTTGCATTCTAATCAGATAAGGGATAAAATTGGTTTCATTTTTTTCAGACATTTGACCAACTGATCGCAATCGTTCGCTTGTTGATATTCATGGTTATGTGAAGTCTGTCAATCAAGACGGGCTTGTTCTTTTTTTTTCTTTTTTCATCTTGTATCTTGTAGCCGAGAAAGCAACAAATTTATTGCGCTTTTGAAATATGTAATTCCTGACGATCGAGGGACGAATTAGTCAGAGATTACTATTCTGAGAGCATGATGGAGAGGCTCGCGGGTTGTCCTGGGATGTTTAAGGACTTTTTTGCCTTTTGGCGGGAGATTTACGTCATTCTTGATCAGTCAGTCTTCGTGTTCGTCCAAAATTTTATTAAGCTTTGTTTTAACAGCGTCTTGTAAAATTTTATAGCTTATTGATTTGTACCCTTTCCTCGGGATTCTGAGGAATACGTTTCCCCACATGTTTTGACCATATCTTAAGGGTACGCTTTTAGTGGTGTTTCGTATTTGGCGTAGAACAGGTTTTAATTGTTAGAACCAACCGTTTTAATTTGCAAGGAGATAGACTATCTTATTAGACGGAATACATTTGCATCAGATAGCTGACTGACGCATCCTCAATAAACTATTCCCATTGAATGTCTCGTGTTAGTGCTGAGTCAGAATTGCTTTATTAACATGACGCGGAAAACTCCGTTAATCAGCGGAGTTGCACTGGTAACTACAACACAACACAGAACAGGTATTAAAACACAAGCTGAGTTAAGGGAGTAGCAGATTAAATCGTTTGTCTAAACAGTTTACTACATGTCTGGCCTGTTGGTCTAGTGGCATGATTCTCGCTTTGGGTGCGAGAGGTCCCGGGTTCGACTCCCGGACAGGCCCAAATTGTTTTTCTTTTCAAATAATAATTAAAATAATCATAACAATCATTTTTTAGCAAACTAGTATTTTCCAAAATGTAGGTATGGATGAGACATTCACTCGTTCTTTACCTCTCTCCTTCGCTTAATGTTAGATTTCTCGTAAATCCACTGATCAATTTAAAGCGAATTTTAGTCACAGCCCAAGAGAATCCCAAGCGGCTTTAATACGTGCATTTTCATCCTCCAAGAAAACATCAACGCAACGCGCGTGCTAACATTATCCGCGGGATAACTGGCTTCTATATCTAAAAATAGTTTGAGAGGAATTACCTTGCTCTCCTCATACCGGCGAAATGTTTAAGCAACCTGCCAAAATACTCTACACCCTCAAAGATGTTCACATCAGGCTATACAATAATAGGGGTTAAGGTTATGGATTGTTTGGACTGATGCGATCATGAAATCGTCGATGTCATCATCTTTATTTTTCGCCAAATCTTATTAGCAAAACGTAAAAAAAGAAATTGATTAGTTATTCCATTTAAATTACCCTGGAACAAAACAAAATGAACGGAAAAGTTTAAAGCCATGGTTTTTGTCTTTGGGTGATTTGAAAGCTTTCATTTAACGCAGAAATTGCATACAACCGTCAACTTATAGCAGAGAGACTTTTGGTTTCTCCAGCTGAAACTCATACATTTCTGCCTACCAATCCACTAACAATCAATAACATAAGCTTTGTTAAGATCATAGCTCGATAGCGTTATTTAAGGTATCGATCCTAATATGAAGTTGCTGAAGTATAAAAAATTAAATAAGCTCAGTTACGTCAAACCTTTCGTTTTTTTCTTTTTTTTTTTGTTTTCGCTGACTCAAAATTTTCTAAGAGCTGGCTAGAGTTGGGTAGCAAGATTTAGTCTCATAGGAAAAACAATCATGTGTTTCCGGCCGGGCTCGAACCGGCGACCTTCCGCATGTAAAGCGGACGCGATAACCACTGCACTACGGAAACCTGTTACGACCGAAAGCTGGCATACTCAGTGGTGTGCTAATCAGGAACTGGTAGTTTCTAGTTTTTTGATCAGGAAGACAGAAAAAATAAGTCTACGAAGTACAGCAAACAGTTGAACATTTGCCTACTTCTCACGATGCTCAATATTGAAGTTTTTCAAAAACGATGCTATCCTTGTTTTAGCGTTACCAGAGCATCTCAGTGGAGTTAACCGTCAAATCGCCAAAAAATTAACTGTCAACCGTCAAATGAGCAAGCCATTATTAGCCCTCAAATGTCTCAGATATCCTTAATCAAGAACTAAACGACTGACTATGGGAAATTTATGTTGTTTAGCAATGAACGTTTTAATACACCACGAAAAGATACACTTATGTTCAAGTCCTTCAAGTTCTAGTTATGGGAGCGGGAGATTCATACGCGCAGCGGTGTGGTGATGTTATTACGTTAATTAGACAAACAGTCGAAGATTAAAGAACTCATATTTAATGTACTAATTATAGGACTAATTGGATTACTCAAATATGGGCAAATTTGTACCCTTGTATGAAAAATTACAGCCAAATTTGCTTCAACCGTCAAAAAACCAATATTGATAACGACCACGATAATAACGGTTTATTCACATCACACCCGCTCAGTGGCTGTTTGTTTGAATAGACCTACTTACATGCAATACAACTAAAAATTACGCTAACAGGATGGATGGATGGATTCCTGACGCTAACTATATAGAAAATACTGATCAAAACAAATAGAACCGTCCCCGGGTGGGCTTGAACCACCAACCTTTCGGTTAACAGCCAAACGCGCTAATCGATTGCGCCACGGAGACTTCCATGAAAACATTTTGTACAATTTTCATCAAATTTTGTGGAAGAAATTTTAACTTGCGTATGGTTTCTGTTACATTATTGTATCTTGCTCGAAAGACATGAAAAGCGAAAAAACGGCGGAGTTGGGTAGTAACTGTCTTGGCCAATGAGACAACACAAAACAGGTGTTATAGAACCAGTTGGACAGAGAGAAGTAGATTAAGACCTTTGTTAAATGACGTTCAACCATGTTTGGCCTGTTGGAGAGGTGCCGGTTCCACTCCCGGACAGGCCCTTTGTAATACTCTTTTGTCAATGAACACAACATAATAAGGAAGCAGGCAATATTACGATGGTTTTTGCACGGCCATATGAAACAACAGAACACCTTCCTCCGTTTTTTGCAGACAATTCCAACTGACTACCATGAATCCGTAGATTAAAATATCACTTAACCAACTGTTTCTGTTGGCCGGGAAACATTTCCAACGACTTCTAGGGAAATATTAATCTAAATTAATTTTGATTTCTTCCTCTTGTTTTAAACCGATCAGGGGAAATTAACTAATGAAATAAAAAATAAAGGAAAAGAGAGTACAGTCAGTTAGAAATCTTAAAATGGTATTTTCCAGCGGGTTTACTTAAAAGGAAAAGTTGGTCCGTGTGAGGGTCGACCTCACGACCTTGGCGTTATCAGCACCAAGCTCTACCGACTGAGCTAACGGACCGTGCCGTTTTTTATTAAGTACTACTGCCTTTGTACAAGAACGTTCTCAAATGTTTGGCCTAATGAGGAACAGCACCCGCTTATTGGCCTTGTTGAAACTGATTTGGTTTTATTCTTTAAGATGTATGTATATATTGTTAACATGCTTTCTCAAATGATGAGGACATTTTTGTTGAAATGTAGTTATCCCGAAATTATTTATTAGAAGTTGTTTCCCATTTATTTTATAATCATGCCCCGTCAATATCAATAGCTTATGTTGTAAATAACAAGGAACTAGAATGAAAAGCAACATGTTTCTTAAATTATCTGTTTTTCTAAAATGAAATTCTAAGTACATTTAGAAAAAAAAATAAAACTAATCACCATGTCATGCCTCTAACATTGTTTTTTCAATAGTTATAGTAACTTGTATATTGAAGCAAATGCTTACGGTTTGGGGAATAAGCTCAAATGGTAGAGCGCCCGCTTAGCATGCGGGAGGTACCGGGATCGATACCCGGATTCTCCAGCAGTCTTTACTTTACTAGCCAATATGCAGCTTCACTTTTTTTTGAAGGCAGATTTTTTCGAACCATTGTTGTACAAATAACGGTTTGTAAACTTTTTATTTGGATAATTTTCTGTAGCCAGCAGAGAAGATGAGAATACTCCTATTAATGAATTTTCCGCTGTCGCTTTAAAACAACGTGGTCTTCAATCGACCAGCGGTAAACGGGCAATACCCAGAGCACCTTTCGGTATATTTGTCGCGCGGTACTCTTTTACGCTTTGTAGCGCAACCTTTCTCAAAACAGCTGTATGACACAGATAACAAAAAGATTCTTTGAAGAATTACTCTTTCCTTTGTGACTTGCTTTATTGTAACCTGGCAGTTAAAGGTTTAATTTCGTCTTTTTGAACTGAAATTGACGCCCTCCTTTGGCACGGAATGGTAAGGAAAGGTTTTAAAAATGGCCGCACCCGGGCCTTGGTAGCCCATACACTGCAGATCTAATCCCAGTCTCCGTTGTATTAAACAGCTGAGAGTATTTTTCTGTCCCATGGATGGGATGCTAGTCCATCGTAGTTATCCGCCCACACCCCCAGTCCCCCACCGTGGAGCGAACCTACTCTTACAGCAATGAAAGAAGAAAGAAATATAAATTCATCAAACGAGACAAGTCGACCAAAGAAATGTCGTTGAACTAACGCGACAAATGTAATCCAGGGCGTCTATTTACATTTAAGTAATGTTTTAAAATGGCTTTATACTCTGATGAAACATGGGTTTTTGACCAATCAGTGCGTGCGCAGGGTCCTATCTATATTATAATGGTCATTTATTCGCAAATTACGTTCCATATAATTCTTGAAATTTTTCACTCGACTTTTGCGTAGGTCTCAAAAGTAAATCCATTGGATAACATAACCAAAAAAATTCCCAGTGGTACAACACGTGAAGCTTCGTTGAGCAATTTTCAAAAGTAATAAAAAATTAAAAAGTGCAACATCTGTAAGGCACCGATGGGATTTGAACCCATGACCTCCTGTTTACTAGACAGGCGCTCTAACCAACTGAGCTACGGCGCCCTACATTAGATAACTTCGTGTATTATTGTTTATTTGTTTATTTTTTAAAAATAAAAAGAAAGAAACAATTAAAATTTAAAAAAAACATTGTTGATACATGTAGTACTAAGTTGGTGACATGTCCACTTTCA
Source organism: Orbicella faveolata (assembly GCF_042242905.1). Classification (NCBI taxonomy): domain Eukaryota; kingdom Metazoa; phylum Cnidaria; class Anthozoa; order Scleractinia; family Merulinidae; genus Orbicella; species Orbicella faveolata. The sequence goes on along the minus strand of NW_028301564.1, from coordinate 7,706,588 downwards.
CGCTTGGTAATTTCCAGCAGTACTAAGATAGCTCAATCCCTCTTAGGGTGTTCAGCATCAAAAGGTCCACAGCGGGAGCTTTCGTGGTTCCTTTTAGCGTATTGAGCTCAAAAAAGTATGACAGGAGATAATGTGTTGTTTTGGAATTGGTACCACTTAGGGGTCCCTCGGGGACCACCTGGGCTTTGATTGGGCGTTTTAAAGGCGGGGTGCGAAAACTCCCAGAGGTCAAATTCTAAAAATAAATAGATACGAGAAAGGGTTGAATCCTTGGGTTGGTATGGGAGATGGAAGCTCCGGGTCATGGGCTCCTGATCTTGCTTTATTGACAGGACGCAGAAAAATCATCAGCGGAGTTGGACTGGTAACTACACGACTACACAGAACAGTAACCATAATAATAAATGTTTAGCAGGGAGCATACTTCATCAAAGGTGTTCTTCATTGGCGCCCAGCAACTATTCTCAGATGTGTTTACAGATTTTGCAACAACATTTACACAAATCTCAGGTTTTAAGAACAAATTCGCAATTAGCGATTATAGTTCCACGCGCCTTGCAGCCGCAAGATGGCAGGATTCGATGTCCCGTGGAGAGAAATCTTGATTTTTTTTTTTTAACTGCCGGCTTCCTACCTTTTTTTTTAACTTTTTATCTTTATTGCTAGCAAATATCATTTTTTGTTTTGTTTTGTTTTGTTTTGTTTTGTTTTTTTTTGTTTTCTTTAACTTCTTACTTTGATTTTCTGTTTATTTTTGGACAATGTGGAGATAATTGTAAATAAAATCTGTTTCTGGAAAGAAAAGTAGGGGTCACCAAGCTCGTTAAATCCAAGCAAAGCTCTAGCAGTGGCCATCTGCCCCATCATTGTTCATTTTAGTACTTAGCGCGCGCACTTGATGCCTGACGTGGCTCACTCTTCATCCTCTCCTGATACCGGCGAAATGTTTAAGCAACCTGCCAAAATACTCTTCACCCTCAAAGATGTTCTCATCATGCTATACCATAATAGGGGTTAAGGTTATGGATTGCTTGCAATGGAATGGTCAATGTCATCATGTCTCTTTTTCGCCAAATCTTATTAGCAAAACGTATAAAAGAAATTGATTACTCCATTTAAAATACCCTGGAACTCAACAAAAAGAACAGAAAAGTTTAAAACGATGGTTTTGTCGTTGGAGAATACAAAAGTTGAAATTGACATTTAACACAAAAATTGTAGTCAACCGTCAACTATTTGCGAATAGATTTTTGGTTTCTCCGACTAAAACTCGCACATTTCTGGTTACCATAACATAAGCTTCATTAAGATCATAGCTCGATACCGTTATTTAAGGTATCGATCCTAATATGAAGTTGCTAAAGGATAAAAGATTAATGGAGCTCAGTTACGTCAACACCTTTCGTTTTTTTTTTTTTTTTGCTTTCGTTTTGTTTTTGCTGACTCAAAATTTTCTAAGAGCTGGCTAGAGTTGGGTAGCAAGATTTAGTCTCGTAGGAAAAACAATCATGTGTTTCCGGCCGGGCTCGAACCGGCGACCTTCCGCGTGTAAAGCGGAAGTGATAACCGCTACACTACGGAAACGGGTTACGAATGAAAGCTGCAATACTCAGTGGTGTGCCAATCAGGAACTGGTAGTTTCTAGTTTTTTGATCAGGAAGACAGAAAAAATAAGTCTACGAAGTACAGCAAACAGTTGAACATTTGCCTACTTCTCACGATGCTCAATATTGAAGTTTTTCAAAAACAACGCTATCCTTGTTTTAGCGTTAGGCAGAGGGTCTCAATGGGGTTAACAGTCAAATGGCCAGAAAATTAACCGTCAACCTTCAAAAACGCAATATTTTTACCGTCAACCGTCAAATGAGCAAGCCAATATTAGCCGTCAAATGTCTCAGATATCCTTAATTAAGAACTAAACGATTGACTTTGGGCAAGGTATGCTGTTTATAAAGGAACGTTTTAATATATCACAAAAAGTATGCTTATGTTCAAATCCTTCAACTTCTAGTCACGGGAGCAGGCGATTAATGCACGCGGCGGTAATAAAGGTGATGTAATTACGTTAATAAGATAAACATTTGAAGAGTAAAGATGCAATATTGAATGCACAAATTATAGTACTAATTGGATTACTCAAATATGGACAAATTTGTAGCCTTTTATGAAAAATTACAGCCAAATTTGCTTCAACCGTCAAAAAACCAATAATGATAACGATCACGATAATAACGGTTTATTCACATCACATCCGCGCAGTGGCTGTTTGTTTCAGAAGACCTACTAACATGCAATACAACTAAAAATTCGGCAGGTATATTTTGCAGGGCGCAGGTTGCAGGTTGCAAGTTGAAATTTAATTATAACGGGAAAACCGCTGGCACTAAAAATAATTAATAACCTATATACTCGTCAGGGGTTCTTATATAAAGTAGTTCGCCTCTTTCACGTAGTGAAAACACGATCGATCCGCTATAAGTACTTATCGATCGACACGCTGAGACCAGTGAAATCTCTTCAAAGCCATCTGAATGGCCGCTTCACAGATGTTTCCATCTATTCCAGATTTGGCTCGGGTCTTCCTATAGGACTTTACGTGCGAATTTTTATTTTAGCTTGCCATTAATGTATACAAATTAGGACTATTTAAACGCTACGGTTTCCTAGCGCGCCAATCTTTTCAACGTTTTCTATAGCTTCAAGTTAATATTGTTGCGGAATCTATACTCTACCTAGCTTCACCCTCATCGCTACAGTCAGAAACATTTGTAAGTCTTTACATTTTGTCCTGTATTTTTCTTATCGCTCGGCTCTTCTTCACATGTATTTTCATTTATTTTTCTAGTCGAACCTCGCTCGATCTTTCAATACTCAACGGGCTCATCGAGTCTCTTCAACAGAGCGTGAGTTCGAAATCTCTAGGCGTAGCGTCAACAAGAACTGCAAGCTACACTTCCCTTAACAACAGAAAATTGCCATTACAAATGAAGCAAATAAATAAAGAAATGAGATAATATAAGATTTTAACCGACGGAATATACTACCACAAGCTCAGTGTGCCTTTATTTTGGTACTCAAATGTTTCTTCAAAAACAATAATTCACTGCAGGCTTAAAATCATAGGAATATACTCTCCTCCCATCGCTTCGGCGGGTTTGGTACTTAGATGGAAGTCACCGTTCCGAGCGATTGTAAACAGCGTCATGTAACAGTCACGGTAAGTCTACCACCTGCACGTTTCTTTTAACTGCCAGCGGTTTTCCAGTTATAATTAAATTTCAACCTGCAACCTGTAACCTGCGCCCTGCAAAATATACCTGCCGCTAAAAATTACGCTAACAGGATGGACTCTTGTCGCTAACTATATAGAAAACAATTATCAAAGGAGAAAGAATCGTCCCCGGGTGGGCTTGAACCACCAACCTTTCGGTTAACAGCCGAACGCGCTAGCCGATTGCACCACGAAGACCTCCATGGAGGGAGTTTGTACGATTTTCATCAAGTTGAATTGTGTGGATGAAATTTTAACTTGCGTAAGGTTTCTGCTACATTATTGTATCTTGCTCGAAAGACATGAAAAGCGAAAAACCAGGGAAGTTGGATAGTAACTGTCTTAGCCAATAAGCCAACAAATAACTGGTGTTATATAGTACCAGTTCAATAGAGAGAAGTAGGTTAAGACCTTTCTCAAAGGAATATTCAACGACGTTTGGCCTGTTGGTCTAGTGGCAAATCTCGACCTCCGATTGAACTTCAACCAAATGTGGCTTATAAAATATCTTGTGCCGACTGCTCATGGAGTTATGTAGGCGAGACTGGCAGATGCTTTGAAACGAGAAAAAAAAGAACATATGAGGAATGTGATGTCTTACGCAAGAGGTTCCAACGTCGCTAAACACGCTTGGTCTTCAAATCACTCTATTGACTTTAAAAATTCCCAAGTGATTGACAAGGGTTCTTCACGTATTCGTAAGACGCTAGAATCTTGGCACACCCCTTATATTTTTCCATTTTAATATATTCTTTTTATAGTTCCACCTATTTGTGTATATATTTGTAGTTGTTATCTTTTCCACTTTTTATCCATCGAAGGCTGTAGCCTGACAGCCAAAAGCTCTGAAAGTTTTAACTTTATATAGCCAGTGAACGTTTTTTATAAATTTTTAAAATAATATTATCGTATCGATCCCGGTATCTTCCGCATGCAAAGCGGGCGTTCTACCATTTGAGCTAATCCCCTGATTGTTACATAATAAAACAGAGTTTTAGATAAAATAAATTACTAGTTTGTGGCACAAGCTATTGTCATAATATTGTCATAATATTGTCATATTATTGTCATAATATTGTCACAAGCATATTTATGTCATAATATTACAACAAAAAAATAACTACTAAATAATATAACTGATGCAGCAAAGTCTGCTATTATACTTTAACATCCCTTAATTATGGTTAATTTACTTGTCAAAATTACTATTACTTCAGTATATTTTTACCCTCAAAATACAAGATGCCATAAAACAGTTCATAAAGAAATTGAGCATGCAATCATTAAAACACTGACGAAGTCAAATAAAAAAATGAAAAAAATGTTTGCGGCCGGGCTTTATTCGAGAAGATCTACTTACACGTATTACAACTAAAAATTATGAAAACAGGATGGATGGATGGAATCCTGACGCTAACTGTATAGAAAATAATTACCAAAACAAAAAGAACCGTCCGCGGGTGGGCTTCAACCACCAGCCTTTCGGTTAACAGCCCAACGCGCTAACCGATTCCGCCACGGAGACTTCCTTCGAAGGATTTTGTACAATTTTCATCAAATTTATTTTTGTGGAAGAAATTTTAACTTGTGTAAGGTTTCTGCTACATTGTGTCATGCTCGAAAGACATGAAAACCGAAAACCCGGAAGATTTGGATAGTAAATATCTTGGCCAATGAGACAACACATAACAGGTATTACAGTACCAGTTCAACAGAAAAAGGTAGATTAAGACTTTTGTCAAATGTTGTCCAACCACGTGTGGCCTGTTGGTCTAGTGGTATGATTCTCGCTTTGGTGCTAGAGGTCCCGGGTTCCGCTCCCGGACAGGCCTTTTTTAATACTCTTTTGTCAATGAAAACAACATCATAACGAAACAGACAATTTTACGATGGTTTTTGTGACGTCACAACGGCCATATGAAACAACGGAATACCTTTCTTCTTTAAATAATCACTTTTATTTTTGCACAGACAATTCCAAGTGACTACTACGAAGCCCTTCTAGATTAAAATAGGACTTAACCAACTGTTTCTGTTGGCCGGGAAACATTTCCAACGACTTCTAGGAAAATATTAAACTAAAGTAGTTTTGATCTAGTCCTCTTGTTTTGAACTTATCAGGGGGAATTAACAAATGAAACAAAATAAAGGAAAAGAGAAATCAGAGTACAGTCAGTTAGAAATTTTAAAATGGTATTTTCCAGATGGTTTACTTAAAAGGAAAAGTTGGTCCGTGTGAGGGTCGAACTCACGACCTTGGCGTTATCAGCACCACGCTCTACCGACTGAGCTAACGGACCAGACAAATTAACCTCGGTGCCGTTTTTTTAGGAGTGACTTCCTGTAAATACTACGGATAGCTGTGCAAAATGGAAAAATCGGATTCCCTCAAACTTTTTCACAAGAAAGCCCTCTGGAAACTATTTAGGAAAATACAACTTTTAGTTCGTTTGGATTTATATTTTTCAAGTAAAGCGATTTTTTAATTTTCACCCTTGGAGAAGCCCTCGAACCACTGAAAAATGTGCTTCGTATTTGCGACTCGTGTAAGAAAACTAAAACAATTATCAAATCTATTTCGATATTACACAATTCAATGACCCTTCCTTTACAAAGCACAGTTATTAGAATTGGAAAAGGTTCAAACCTGAATTTTTAAAAAATTTTCAAATTTACCCTCCTAAACAGCATTATCAGAAAGCTCGATTTTGGCAAATTTCAACGGCAAAACTCCCTACCTGGTACATGGATTCCGCTGTAAAGATGGTATTCTATAGAAAGAGTGAGGCTTCCTCTATCGTTCTGTGAAATAAAATTTTGGGGCAACTTAAACTGCGAATTTAGACGACCGAAAATATTTACGGTACTCGCTTGAAGTTTATGACCTTTGAACTTACAGTTGTCTTCATGAATACAAGAGATAACCTAAACAACAGTGGGAATTTTAGCCTGAATGCGACCCTTTCCCCTATTTAAATGATTTATAGTTATTTTTTATCTTCTGTGGGCAATTTATCTAAAGTAATATTTTTTTTACACGGAAAAGGAGTTCTAACTTGTTTATGAGTACGTGCGTATTTGTTTACTGAAGCGGAAATTTGTGGATATTAAATTTATTCCATCTAAGTTCTATTTCGTGTGCTGCAAGGCGTTTCGCGTTCTCATTAAAACAAAATGGTACTGCCAAGTAGAAGGTTTTCTTCTCAGATTTTAAAACAATATGTAGTTTTTGACTTACCGTCCACACGCATGGCTTGATTTACTCAGCAGCGTTACACCGGGTGTGATAGCGCTAAGATGGCGTGACGATAATTGACAAATCGCTTTTCGCGAATCGAATTCATCAAAAAATATGTATATATAATATCTTTCTTTGAGACTACTTGATAAAGACTGTTGTGAAATAAGTCTGCAAATTTTGAAACTCTCATTACTGTGAAATAAAAAACCTGGATGTACTATTTTTATGCCACGGTCGTGTGATCCTCGAGTGTGGTATCACATGACAATAACAACTAAGAAATGGCCACCTGCAGTTATTCTCAAATCGTTGGGGGCAGGTGCGGTCCTAGTTACCAATCCCGCACATGTTCAATGTGTTTTAATTCGAAAATGTGACAAAGACATTCAAGGTGATTTGAAGGCTATTGATGTGAGCGATTAATTCTTCTCTGGACGAAGCAAGGCTACTGTTAGCTAGAGCAGGTCAGTGTACTCGTAATTCAATTTTCTCTTTAGATCGAAAATATTGCGGAAGATTATCGAGAAAATACTGAGTGCTACGGTAACAGACAATCACCATGAGGCCCAATAAGGCGTGATTTCATGATACCGAAGTCAAAATCTAATGGCACTCTTTCAATGTAGCTGACCGTGCAAAAGCGTAATAGTCTCTTGAGACTATAGTCTCTTGAGTTATATTGCGGCCCGGCTATTTACAAGTTTCTCCCACGAAAATGATCCCAATTACTAACCACGTGGAGAAGAGGGACTAGAAATTAAAGGTGGGGCAGGGGGGGAATACTTGTCGGCTTGCCTCACTACAGAGATAAGTCAAGAGAAACTTTAAGGTAGTAACATATAAGGGAATTACATATATGACTGAAAAAATAATAATAATTTGTAGACCCCGCTTGTTGTTATGAAAATCCGCGAATCTGATGACTTTTCGCATTGTTGTCCTCTTGCTTGTTAAATAAGGTATAAAGGCACCTACCAGCATTGAATCCCATTCACTGAACAAAAACGCGGATGGTTCCTCTGCTTTCTTCTGTCGCCGAAACATTCTCCCGTATCATTTAAATTGCGTAAGAAAGCGGAGTCCTATAATACTGCGCGACATTTTCTGTGATGCCTTTCTCAATGTTATCCAAGGGCTTACATCCCCGGGCTTACGTTGCCGTCGCATGGTTTTTCGAAACCCTTACCTTTAAACTAAACTTCCAGTAAACGCATATCACACATTTTGTTTCCAAAGTTGTTTTGACGTGGATGAAGGTAATTTGAACACAATAGTATGCTCTCGTCATGAGGACCTATGCGGGATAAGGTGGCGTAGCAACAAAAAAAACTGTTCCTGTCCAGAGCAATGGATACAACATGAGAAGAACCAGAAAGGGGATCGTGGGATAAATCTGGTTCAGTCGAGAAGACTCCACCCTCAGACGCAAATTTTGTTGCCTGTAGGCTCTCATAATAAAGTGTATTATCGTTTGTCTCACGATGTAGTCACTTGAGATGTAGATCGCGACGTCTTCAGGCGATAAGGTCGACTGATTGCACGGTATCATTTATATCACAAAGGTCGGCTGTGATTGGTACATTTCGATCCTCCTATTGTTCCATTGTTCCGACGAGTAGCTGTTCCCTTAGTGGTCCGCTGTTGTACTGTTCTCCTATCCTGTTGTTGTGTTTTTTGATCGTGGGCATCCATGCTTCAGGAATTTCAATTCCACTATCCCTGTTGATGTTATTAGGGTGAAGTCTTATGTGAATAGCTTCCTTGACCCTACGTGTGTACCAGTGAGGATCTCGATCAATAAACTTGACCTCATTCCTGATAGGATAGTGGCCGGTCTCGTGGGTGTGTTCATAAACGGCGGAGGTCTGGGTACGGACCAGTCGTATATCCCTGTCGTGTTCTTTGATCCTCTCCTGAATAGATCTCCCTGTTTCCCCGATGTAGACTTTGCCACACTCACAGGGAATCCTGTAGACAACACCATCTTGTTTAGCCGGGTTGACGGTGTCCTTGGGTCGTGTGACCGAAGTGTCGTGTCGAACTTGAAGACGGTGCGAATGCCTTGTTGTTCTAGGCAGCGGCGGAGAGACTCCGAAACTCCTTGGACATAAGGTAAAACGGCGGTGGATTTAAATTCCGCGTCGGGCTCTCTTCTTGGGGTTGTTCGTGCCTTTGTGATCATCTGTACAAACGAGGAGGGATATCCGTTAGAAACAAGTACAGATACCCAGACCTCCGCCGTTTGTGAACACACCTCGAATATCTTCGCCACATTATCCAATTTCAACAAATTGAATATGTGCGGGATTCGAAACCCTAGGACCGGACGTGCCCCCAACGATTTGAGAATAACTGCAGGTGGCCATTTTTTTAGTTGTTATTGTCATGTGATACCACACTCGAGGATCACACGACCGCGGCATAAAAATAGTAGATCCAGGTTCTTCATTTCACCGTAATGAGAGTTTCAAAATTTTGTAGACTTATTTCACAAGAGTCTTTATCAAGTACTCTCAAAGCATTATGATGTCAAAAGATGTAATAAATATATTTAGATGAATTCGATTTGCAAAAAGCGATTTGTCAATTATCGTCACGCCATCTTAGCGCTATCACACCCGGTGTAACGCTGCTGAGTAAATCAAGCCATGCATGTGGACGGTAAGTCAAAAACTATATGTTGTTTCAAAATCTGAGAAGAAAACCTTCTACTTGGCAATACCATTTTGTTTTAATGAGAACGCGAAACGCCTTGCAGCACACGAAATAGAACTTAGATGGAGTAAATTTAATATCCACAAATTTCCGCTTCAGTAAACAAATACGCACGTACTCATAAACAAGTTAGAACTCCTTTTCCGAGTAAAAAAAATATTACTTTAGATAAATAGCCCACAGAAGATAAAAAATAACTATAAATCATTTAAATAGGGGAAAGGGTCGCATTCAGGCTAAAATTCCCACTGTTGTTTAGGTTATCTCTTGTATTCATGAAGACAACTGTAAGTTCAAAGGTCATAAACTTCAAGCGAGTACCGTAAATATTTTCGGTCGTCTAAATTCGCAGTTTAAGTTGCCCCAAAATTTTATTTCACAGAACGATAGAGGAAGCCTCACTCTTTCTATAGAATACCATCTTTACAGCGGAATCCATGTACCAGGTAGGGAGTTTTGCCGTTGAAATTTGCCAAAATCGAGCTTTCTGATAATGCTGTTTAGGAGGGTAAATTTGAAAATTTTTTTAAAAATTCATGTTTGAACCTTTTCCAATTCTAATAACTGTGCTTTGTAAAGGAAGGGTCATTGAATTGTGTAATATCGAAATAGATTTGATAATTGTTTTAGTTTTCTTACACGAGTCGCAAATACGAAGCACATTTTTCAGTGGTTCGAGGGCTTCTCCAAGGGTGAAAATTAAAAAATCGCTTTACTTGAAAAATATAAAACCAAACGAACTAAAAGTTGTATTTTCCTAAATAGTTTCAAGAGGGCTTTCTTGTGAAAAAGTTTGAGGGAATTCGATTTTTCCATTTTGCACACCTATCCGTAGTATTTACAGGAAGTCACTCTTAAGTATTACTGCCTTTGTACCAGAACGTTATCAGAAGTTTGGCCTAATGAGGAAAAGCACCCGCTTATTGGCTTTGTTCAAACTGATTTGCTTTATTCTTTAAGATGTATGTATATATTGTTAACGTGCTTTCTCAAATGATGAGGACATTTTTGTTGAAATATAGTTATCCCGAAATTATTTATTGGCAGTTGTTTCTCATATACTTTCCAGTAATGTCTCGTCAATATCAATAGCTTATGTTCTAAATAACAAGGAACTAGAATGAAAAGCAACATATTTTATTGAATTAACTGTTTTTCTAAAATGAAATTCTAAGTAAATTGTTTAGAAAAAAGCTTAAAACTAATTGCCAGGTCACGCCTCAAACATTGGTTTTTATATAGTTAGAGCAACTTGTATATGTTTAGCTCAAAATGGTAGAGCGCCCGCTTAGCATGCGGGAGGTACCGGGATCGATACCCGGATTCTCCAGCAGTCTTTATTTTACTAGCTAATATGCAGCTTTAATTCTTTTTGAAGACAGATGTTTTTCTGACCACTGTTGTACAAATAACGGTTTGTAAACTTTTTAGTTGGATAATTTTCTCTAGCTATCAGAGAAGATGCGAATACTCCTATCAATGAATTTTCCGCTGTCCCTCTGAAACAACGTGGACTTCAATCGACCAGCAGTAAAGGAGCAATACCGGAAGCACCTTTCGGTATTGGCGGGGGGTACGCTTTCAGTTACGCTTTTGTAACGCAACGTTTTTGATAACAGCCGTATAACGCAGATAACACAAAGATTCTCTGAAAAATTACTCTTGCCTTAGCTTTACGACTCGCTTTATTGAAACCTGGAAGTTAAAGGTTGAATTTCATCTTTTAGAACTGAAATTGACGCCCTCCTTTGGCACTGGATGGTAAGGAAACGTTAAATGGCCGCACCTGCGCCTTGCTAGCCCACACACAGCAGAGCTTATCCCAGTCTCCGCTGTATTAAACAACTGAGAGTATTTTTCTGTCCCATGGATGGGATGCTAGTCCATCTTAGTTATCCGCCCCCACCCCCCAGCCCCCCACCGTGGAGCGAACTACTCTTACAGCAATGAAAGAAGAAAGAAACGTAAACTCATCAAACGAGACAAGTCGACCAAAGAAATGTCGCTGAACTAACGGGACAAATGTAATCCAGGGCGTCTGTTTACATTTGAGTAATGTTTTAAAAGCGCGTCGATAATTTGAGCTGTTAAATGCATAAATGAATGGATTTACCACAGAACTTATAAAAAACAGCAATAGCCCAAAAGCCCGCACGGTTTGGCTTACCAGCCGAAAATAGCGAAGGGCAGTAACAACACTGGCAGGTAAAACACACGCCCCGAAAACAAAAGTAACTGTCAGCGACATCTTCAAGAGTTGTTTTCGTTGTCGCATGAGTTCTTTTTCTGGGATATTGCTATCAGGTGTAACCGCACTTCTGTGATTGAGCAATTTCACAAGTTTAGTGTAGCAAAAGTTGAGAACGAGAAAAGGAAGAGTGAAAACAAAAATTATGTAGAAGATAATGTGAGTTAACTCTGCGTTCTGACTGTACGTCTGTCGCCAAGCTGCTGTCTTGAACTTGTAGTTTGTGTACAAAAACAATGGTGTGTTTAAGGCAGCGGACGCCATCCATGTGCCAATAATCGCGTATCGAACCGTTTCTGTCGTAAGCTGCAACATCCGTAGAGGTCTCACTACTGCGTTATAACGTTCTATTGCTAGGATTGTAAGCGTGAATACCGAGACAACCGTAGCAGTCAGAGGAACATTGAAGCCGACAAAGAACATACAGAGAACAGTTCCAACATCTCCATCTGGAAGGACACTGATCATTAGGATGAGGGAAAAACTACAAAACAGGAGACTTGTAACATCGGCAGCCGCTAGATTTGCCAATAAATAATTCTGAGCGGTTTGAAGCGACTGGGTTCTCTTGATTATTAACAGGACTGAAATATTTCCAGCGATTCCAACTCCGATAACTACTGACGCTGACAAACAAATCAATAACTTGTCGATCGTAAAATAAAGTTTTCCATTTGAGACTTTCTTTACCAACTCCACTATTGTCCCGTTCGTTGTAGAATTCGCTGAAATGTTTAAAGACATTCTGTTTCTCAGATTCGTTACTTGGTAGCGATTGAAGATCTGTTGAACGTTGAAGTTTGTGCCAAAGCAAATGGCTAGTAACAAATTGAAGTAAGCCTTCCTGAAAAATGTCATTAAAGCAATCAACTTTAATGCAAAGGGGTAATCAATTTTGTTGTCTATACATGACAGCAAACGCAATTTAAAAAAAAAAATGAATCGTTCTTCGGAGAATGAAATTGATTAACAATGAAATCTTGTGAAACTTTTTAATCCAGCTCGGTAGTTGGTACAGCGATGGCAGTTTTTATATTAATTTTGCTTTCTCCAGGGAGAGGAAATTAATTGAAAATGCGCCGATCGTAATCACTTAGTATTTATTTCATAGCGCGAAAGATTAAAACAAACAGAGCATTTAATCCACGTGCGAGAATCAGTTTTGTGTTCAGACTGCCATCTGCTGCTTCATATATGAAGGGTAAATGTAATTACCGACTGATGTTAGAGATCGCCATCGATTTGAAAATACCCTAAGGTTCAGCCTACTATTATATGCTGTTCTTAGCAAATTTATACCGAGGTTTAGGTCTTTTAGGTTCAGTTCCTATTTGATGATGATGGACAGAAAGTAAAGCTATTTTATTATTTTATTCTTGCAAACGCTTTAATTCACTGAGGTTATGTTCCGCTAGAATCACGGTTTTAATTTTTTCCTATGTAAGCAAAAGCCAAACACCACACAGGTCCGACTGAGGTTCTCCCAAAGGTGATACTTTTTAATTGCAAACATACACCCGTATTTACATAAGAAAGAGTTGTTGAATCTTGAAAATAATGATTTTGAAGAAAAAAAAAATCTGGAGAATCCGGGTATCGATCCCGGTACCTCCCACATGCTAAGCGGACGCTCTACCATTTGAGCTAATTCCCCAGAAGCTCATGATGCCAAATTGCTAAGCGGTTTCTCAATGTCACTGTACACGGACCATCTTCTTGCTTAAGTAAGCCAGCTGAGATAACACTATCTACCGATTTGTTTCTGATTTCTGTTTTTAAAAGGAAGTAAACTCACCGACCTATTTTGCGCTTAGAACAGAAAATTCTACGGTTAAATAGTGGTACTGTTGAATTTGATCGGTTAGAAATTACAAATTCAGAAACTTATATGCTATATAATATATGAAACATTTTTTGTACGGTAGCGTAAAAATCCCAATGATTCCGGCCCATGCAGTAACTGTCTTTTCTTTTTTTGTTTTTATTTGCAGGTTGCTTTGATTAAAAAAGAAAGAAAGAAGAAACAACAAAATATGGCGACACAATTCATAGGTTGATCCAGAAAATCTCACACTTTAATTTTTTTGGTGTTACTCTACGTGAAGGTAGTAACGTACTGGTAAATTAACCTGTTTTTAACCAGATTTACCGTAGTCTGTATTATTTTTTCATCGTTTTGGCCTCTTGGTCTAGTGGTGTGATTCTCGCATCGGGTGCGAGAGGTCCCGGGTTCGACTCCCGGATAGGCCCCATGTTTACTATTTTGTCAAAATATTTTGCAAGCCGTAACAGCATCGATTTCTTTGGCCTTTTTTTATCACTGCTTATTGCATGTGAAGAACTGAACGAACGAGTGGAAGAAGAAAAGCGAAGAAAGTAAGCGAAAAAGAGCTTGTAACCTCACGTCTAAAAATAAGCGTATTTGTAAACACGGCCGGGCGAGGTTTGAAGTTTTCTCTGTGTTAGTTGGCACAGCCGCCTCGTAGAGTGCTAAAATTTCTTCTTCTGTTGTTGAAAACCGTGCCAAGAAAGGTGTACAAACCATTTTAAGCCGAAGCGAACAGGATTTGCGAAATTTTCTTTTGACGTTCCTATGTGAAGATTTACATATTGTGATTACAAAGTATGGAGATTTCCTCGTTTTTTTTAGTTCAATTTATTCGGTTTGGCGAAATGCTTGGGTGAATTCCCAGGTTAATTTGGTTGAAGACTGGCAAAGCTACCAAAATACACACTGTAATATTCAAATTTAAGCGTGAATAATTATTAAACTTTAACAGTGCGAGCTTAAACGAATTTTCTTTATCCTTTCTTTCATTCGGTTACCTTTCAATGAGAAGTGATTTGCTGTTGATAATCAGATGACGTGATATGCATATTGTGTTTATAATGTAGATTTCCTCGTTTTAATTTGTTGTCTGTCCAATTAGTTCGGTTTGGTGAAATGCTTATATAGTCCAAATGTCGAGTAGACGATTATGCATGTAAATCCTGTCTGCAAATAAAGCTCTACTTTGATTTTGATTTACTATTTCATTTTATTAGTGCCACTGCTTTTGGTTGGGGGTACATGGGCCCTATTTTCTTACTGAGAGGTTATTCCGCAATGCAGTATTTACACTTAATATGGAAATGTTCCTCAAAAGTGAGATAGTACTGATGAAAAAGAAAAAAAATGCGAAGATCTTTACTCGGTAAATTGAACAGTGTCAATGACATTTACCTACTTAGAAAAAATTTAGGGTGTAGAAGTTCTTGCCCTGACCATTTCTCGGTAATAGAAATAACTTTTACATGTATATATACACAATTTAGTTGGTGAGAGCGCTCTGTTCTCTCCACTTTCTCTCTCTTGGCTCTTTTCTTCACACTGATTTTGTTATTAACTAACTCATTAACCAAATGTCACTGCCTGTTTTCTTTGTTGTGCATGCATACTTTTTTGCTCGTCGAAAAAAAGTTTCAGTTTCTGCCTGGCTGTTTCCTTTATCCTGTCCGGTACCAATTCGTTTGTGATATAACTTTGTGAATTCTCTATTCTCCTTGAATTTTATCTCTTCAGGGTAATACAATGCACTCTGAGAGTGTTCAATCATTGTTTTCAGTCGCTACAATTTTCAGGAAAATAGCAATAGTTTTCTTAATTTCCTTCTACTTTGTGTTGGGACCTTTTAGCATGCTCGTAATTGGCCCATGGGCATTACGGGAGAATAATTTTCAAGTAAAGAATTAGATCCGTTTTAGTGTTAAGTATTTTTAAATTATTATGAATTAGGCATTTCTTTTTATTTTAATTTTTTATTTTAGTCGCAAGTGATGTTTTATGATTTTACCGACGTATACCATGTAAATGTAAATAATGCACTAGAATTATCCAATCAGAGTGTGCATTATATCAGCTTTAATAATATCATATGTAATAAATGTATCTAAATGATATTTTTATGACAGAAAACTGGACAGGGCAAGAACTTCTCTTTCTTTTGTAAATTTTTACATTCATTCCTCTCAGCGCTGTCAAAATGTCTCAGGAACCTTCATTTTTGATAGTCCATTATTTTCCACCATACCTAGCACAGAAGCTCACCAAATCCTAACTAATAACCAACATGTGTGTATCTCTGGCTTTTGCTGTGTACTACGTGTATATTCTGTTATTCTGCCTTAACTGCTAGAAACAATTTTGACAGAGCTGTTTCAACAGTTTCACTTAAATCAATTCCCAGTAACTGCGCTACATGTAGCAGTGTTATTGAGTACGAACTTTATGGATGGTTTTAAATTTTTATTTTTTTATGATTACAGAAGACAACAAAATATACATCTGTATACATAACCTGATGTTGGTGTTGGTTGCGAATCGTAGTTCATAATAGTCATCCTATTACAGGTAAGGGGGAAAGTTCAGAAAGTTTAGAACATCTCTTCCCCCAGCACACCTTCTGTCTACAGGTGTAATTATTGAGAGGTTATATATATACAAAGAGTAATGTAAAGTTATACATATGTAAACGTAACATTAAAATCTGACATTTGAACGCCTCCTTTGCTAAAATTAGTCACGATTTAATTGTTATCACCCCCTGGGAATTCATAGAGATTCCAGAGGCAAATTATCACCTAATGTGGAAATCCTGTCTTCAAGTTAGGGAACTTAATGATACAAAAAAGTTACAATGAAAGTAAAAAGAATTGTGAATGTTGATATGGTGTACATTGTACATCATGTACATTGTAAAGGCATTTTGTGAGTGCCAAAGGCGTAACATTTCATGTATTGCTTTTTCAGGACAAATTATATAACAGTGACGTTTTAAAAGGTGTGATCAGAAAAATAATGAGTACATTGTCCAGGCAGCACCAGTTTATGGATGGCATATGCAGACAGTAAGATGAACTGTAAGCATCACCGGGTAAGTTTTTTTATGCTTTTGACTTCTTGCACTTAGTTTTTGTGTCATTTCATCACAAGAATAGCTGACGAAAGATGCAATAGTTGTTGCAATTTATTTTAAGAAACTTATAAGTCTGCCTATGCTGGATAACAGCCATGTGTAAACTGAATGTAAAGCAAACACACTGTTAAAGATGGGCAACCCTAAAACCCAGAAACCGGAATCCGGAATCCAGAACCAGAAACCAGAATCCAGAAACCGGAAATCAGAATCCAGAAATCAAAGAAAACAAGTTCTTCAAATACTCGAAAATTGTTTTGCTGAGGTTTTTGCCCGTAAAAAATAAGCTGCCAAGTAAAAATGACCTCAAACTGAAACAAAAATTCCCCATCTGTTAAAATTCATGCAACCGTTACTTCTAGTGAGGGCTATGATTATGAGAATCTTAGTAAAGTGCGTGGTAATTTTATTCCAAGCACCCTGAGACCGTCTAAAATAAGCATGCTGGTAATTAGCCACGCGGTCATGGGCCGAGTGCGGTTCATGTTCTACCCGTGTTTTTGTTGTTGTTGTTGTTGTTGTTGTTGTTTTGTTTTGTTTTTGTTTTTGTTTTTGTTTTGTTTTGTTTTGTTTTTGTTTTGTTTGTTTTTTTTGTTTGTTTGTTTTTGTCGGTGACCAGACCCAAACTTCCCCTCAGCCAAATTTTGAATCAGGCAACCTGTGATGTTTATTCGCCAAAAGCTGTTGAAACATTAATAAAAGGACATTGTTACGGATATTGTTTCTTTATTTGTGTATAATATATGTTTTCTTTTGGTTTTATCGAAGCGTTGGATTCGAAGTTAAATAATTAATACGCTAAAAATGCTAAAAAAAGGGTATTAGGTCAGCCATGGAATGCGCTGACGTGGCAGCTTTCATTTTCGCTACGTGACAAATAAGATCGTGTTTACTTTGCAAGTTTATTTCGCCAGAAGCGACGGTCATTAATTTAGGTGCAATATTGCGAGTATTTCTTGTGGGTTTCGGCAAATGAAGCGAATTCTTTAGCTATTTTATCGCAGCAAGTTAAAAGATTTGAAGAAAAATGAAGTATTTGCTGAGGTAAACAAGAGCTTGCCAGAACTTGCAACTTTTAAGTCAGTGCTAGGAGAAAAAACACAACCGTTCTAAAATTAGCCGTGGATAGCGTAAACCCTTTGATTGTGTGACTTGCGTGACTACTTCGAAGCACAAACAAATTAAATTTTGACGTTTCAGGAAGAAAGCTGTTTGTTAAAAGCGTTATATTAATAGTGTGACACTCGTTTCCTTTTGTATCATTCATGGGCATATCCCGAGCGAACTTCCAGATTAAGACCATTACGTGCTACTCACCAGTCTTCTCAGAGCAATTTGATCTAGAGAAGAACCCCGCTCTCACCAGAGCCAGGTTGAACAAAAGATGGGTAACTTAGCCTATGAGCAGGCTCTCGTGTTTGGGCCGGGAACTTGAGCGAAAAAGCCGCATAAAGGCACTCGCTCACATGTTAATACAGAAAAACACTAGACACTTATTTAGCCTGCTAAGGCACTAGAGACAGATACTAGAGCCTTCTCGTAGGCTATGAGTAACTCTATCCACCCGAAAAATCACTAACCCTGACTGGATAGTGATTTACCCAATGGATAGCTTTATCCAACTTTTGAACAATCGGGCCAGATGTATAGCTAAGGGTTGTTCAGAACTAGTCAAAATGTTTTAGCAATTACAGTTTGTGGCTTAAGTAAAGCCAAGAAAATAAATAACAGCAAAATAGTTTTTCCCCATATTTATTTATTAGACATTGCTGAAGTGAATTATTTCCATCATCATTCGTAACATCTGGATTACGGATTCTAGTTTCTAGTTCCGAATTCCGGTTTCCAGATTCAGTGTTTTAGGGTTGCCCTTAATGATGTACGTGCATGTTAATCTTGAATAATCTGAAATTTCAGAGAGTTTAAAAATATCATATCATATCTGTGATGGTTCTGAGGTGGAGGGCTGTTACATGTACATGTAAATGTCTCATGCATGGTTTTTCACTTGTTATGATTCAGCTGCCAATAGTTTCTGTATCTGTTGGTGTGCAACGATATACACCAATATTTCAACGTAATAATGTACAGTGTATATTAATTAACCAAATTATGCTCTTTTTAGTTGGCCAATGCTGCTACATAGTAATGTGATGTTGAAGCCCACAAATTTAAAAACATGCCCAGTGTCAACTTGTCAAATATATGAACTGGCCAGACAGTCTAGATTGCAAAATTTTCTGAAAGTTGGAATTACCAGGTAAGATATTTGTTAAACATTATTTTGTAATTAATGATTTCTCAGACGTTGTTTTCCTCAAGAAAAGATTCATACCCCACATGGAAGTTTTTTCTCTATTAGACCTCTCTCTTCCTGATACTTTAATTTGGAATTTCTAAAGACTGGCCATGAATGGGTGTTGGGTGTGAATATCTTCTGGAACTGCACATTCGGATTTAGTTAGCAAGAACATCAGTATTTATCCTGACAAACTCATATGGAAGCTGAACTCATATGCAGTTGTACAGTTATATGTACAACCAAACAGCCTGGATGGCCCTTTGATTGGGACTGTGCACATTGTTGTAACTTGCAATGTTCCAGTTTCTTGTTGAAAGCAAATTGCATTTGCTCTCAAACGGAAGTCGCCAAAATATCCTGAATTTACAGACTTGGTCACTTATCCCGCTCAAAAACAAAATGTCTGTAAATTTATTTTGCAAAGATTTTGTTTAGTTTTTAGTTCTGTTCATTTCAAAATGTTTGGAAAATGTTTGTAAATTGTACCGTCTAGAATAAGAGGAAACATAATTTACATTACAAAGATTTTACGCGTTTAGCCTGATCATGTAAAATCACTGTAAATTGACATACACGGGGCACCATAAAATCTCTGTAAATTGACATACTCGGGGCACCATAAAATCTCTGTAAATTGACATACTCGGGGCACCATGAAATCTCGGAAAATCTCTGTAAATTGACATACTCGGGGCACCATAAAATCTCGGCAAAATCTCTGTAAATTGATATACTCGGGGCACCATGAAATCTTCGCAAAATCTCTGTAAATTGACATACTCGGGGCATCATGAAATCTCTGCAAAATCTCAGTAAATTGACACACTCGCGGCACCATAAAATCTCTGTAAATTGACATACTCGGGGCACCATAAAATCTCTGTAAATTGACATACTCGGGACACCATAAAATCTCTGTAAATTAACATACTCGGAGCACCATTAAATTTCTGTAAATTGACATACTCGAGGCACCATAAAATCTCTGTAAATTGACATATACTTGGGGCATCAAAAAGAAAGCATACTTTGGCCCAGGGACTATGTGAATTCTCCTCGTTAAAATTCCGAAGCCAGGTATCATCAACTACTGTAAGCACCAATCTGGGCGGACCAAACTCTGGTCAGGTATTCAGTTAATTGGGGCGCATCGCATGTAGATCGCCGACAGGAGATACTCCTTCCGCGAAGCGTGCTAAAACCTACTCAGGAGGTCGACAGCTATCGACCTCCAAAACAAGGTGTTCTTTCTCGAAGTAAAGCTACGGTAGTCTCCGAAGAAAAATCGGGCGAAGATACATGATAAATATGATATCCGTGCATAGAAGCAACATACTTTTCTTGCGAACAGTTCTAATCAAACAGCCGGGCCCTAATAACAGAACATAAAGTGCCCTTCCTAAACACGTTTGAAACAAAGAAAGGTCAAGAGACCGAGAAGAGAAAGGTAAATGTACAAATGTCACGAACGATCCTGGCACTTCCCGCATGCAAAGTGGGCGCTCTACCATTTGAGCTAATTCCCCAGAATATTTCCCCCATTGCAAACTTATGAGTGAAATTACTTTGACTGAGTAAATTTAGAGATTTACCTGATTTATATTACGGTATCTAGTAGATCATTATCTGCGGTGAATAGGTTACTTCCTTTAACAAGACAATAAACAGACAATACTGACACAAAATAACTTGACAATTTGAAGCTAGTTCAACAGGGTAATCAGAATCTTTATTTAATCGTGGAACGACCTAGGACATTTGTTCCAGAGCTGCAATACAATAAACGTAACATAGCATATTCTATGGCATAGTATAAAATAGTTTTGCAGTGCCGTCTCGTGGTATATCATGAATATCCCACTTGTCACTTGTATTTTCTTGGGCGCTTTGAATTCACGACATGGTTTGGTTTCTTACAACAACCTTTACCCTTTAAACTAGAGTAAAGCTTCCTAACAGAGCTCGAAAATGTCTCCATTGATTGTTATTTTGTTTGGAAAACTGACAGTTTATTACAGTCAGGAACTACGTGCAGGTACCAAAGTCACACAAAAGGTTATGAATCTTGGAGCGTTCATCACCAAAGAAAAAACCATGATCGAGTTACGCTCAGAAAACAAAATGTATTCAACTTAATTGTTTAAAAATGTGGGGAAAATAATGGCGACTATCTAGTTCGTTGGCGTTATCAGCACCACGCTCTGCCAACTGAGCTAACGGACCAATTGCTGGAACAAGTGCATATTAAAACACAGCTGATTACTTGGTAGAACACTATTAAATAACGTTACTGCTAAATTTTGACAAAAAAATTGTCCTTGGCAGTTTTAAATGAAAGTTTTCATTTACCTGGTAAAACAAGATTTCAAGCTTTGTTATTGTTGTAAAATCGATCTTAACTTGGTTTACGTGGGAGACTAAACTCAGCATTGCTGAATAAGACGTGGATGAATAAATCATCACAATTGCTAAAAATAAAACAAAAACAAAAACAAAAACAAGCAGAAACAGAGAAATTAACAAAAAAACGAAAAGCAACGACAAAATGCAAAACACAGACTATAGCATCACCTCATGTTTGTTTAATAGCAAAAAAGTAATTTTCAAGTGTTTTTAAAATATTTAATAATTTGGGTCCACCCACTCTAGAATAGTAATTTTCGTGGTCCATGTGTTGGTCGAACTCACGACCTTGGCGTTATCAGCACCACGCTCTGCCGATTGAGCTAAGGGACCAAACACATTAACCTCGGTGCCTTTGTACAAGAACGTTGTCAAAAGTTCGGCCAAATGAGGAACAGCACCCGCTTATTGGCTTTATTCAAACTGATTCGGTTTTATTCTTTAAGATGTATGTATACATTGCTAACGTGCTTTCTCAAATGATGAGGGGATTTTTGTTGCAATATAGTTATCCCGAAATCATTTATTAGAAGTTGTTTCCCATTTATTTTCTAATAATCTCTCGTCAATATCAGTAGTTTATGTTCTAAATAACAAGCAACTAGAATCAAAAGCAACATGTTTTCTTAAATTATCTGTTTTTCTAAAATGAGATTCTAAGTACTTTGGTTAGATAAAAGCGTGAAACTAATTATTGGGTCATGCGTCTAACATTGTGTTTTCAATAGATATAGTAATTTGTATATTGAATCAAATGTTTATGGTTTGGGGAATTAGCTCAAATGGTAGAGCGCGCGCTTAGCATGCGGGAGGTACCGGGATCGATACCCGTATTCTCCAGCAGTCTTTATTTTACTAGCTAATATGCAGCTTTAATTCTCTTTGAAGACAGATGTTTTTCTGACCATTGCTGTACGAATAACGGTTTGTAAACTTTTTATTTGGATCATTTTCTCTAGCTATCAGAGAAGATGCGAATGCTCCTATTAATTAATTTTCCGCTGTCGCTCTGAAACAACGTGGACTTCAATCGACCAGCGGTAAACGAGCAATACCCGGAGCACCTTTCGGTATTGGCGCGCGGTACGCTTTTACGCTTTTGTAACGCAACTTTTTTCATAACAGCCGTATAACGCAGATAACACAAAGATTCTCTGAAGAATTACTCTTTTCTTTACGACTTGCTTTATTGTAACCTGGCAGTTAAAGGTTGAATTTCATCTTTTAGAACTGAAATTGACGCCCTCCTTTGACACGGAATGGCAAGGAAAGGTTTATGGCCGCACCCAGGCCTTGCTAGCCCACACACTGCAGAGCTAATCCCAGTCTCCGTTGTATTAAACAGCTGAAAGTATTTTTCTTTCCCATGAATGGGATGTTAGTCAGTCGTAGTTATCCGCCCCCATTCCCAGGCCCCCCACCGTGGGGCGAACTACTCTTACAGCAATGAAGGAATAAAGAAATGTAAATTCATCAAACGAGACAAGTCGGCCAAAGAAATGTCGCTGAACTAACGCGACAAATGTAATCCAGGGCGTCTATTTACATTTGAGTAATGTTTTAAAAGCACGTGATCTTGAAACGAAGTATTTCTAAACCACGCTAACGTGCATGGTACTTGATCAAATTTTACTCCTTAAATTTTTGGGTGAATCACATGGAATTCCACGAAATATTAAAAACGCCGTTTGCCGCTTGCAAATATCTGCATTAGTTCCGGAGATATTTAAGTTTGAAAAATGTGTAAATATGCAAATGAAAGACAGCTCAATATTACATCGAATGTATAAATAGAGCTATCTTGGTCAATTTGCAGCGGAAACCATTGAACCATTGTTCCCAGGGCAACTAACTGTTTTCCATTCCCCTCCAATCTGATTCAAATATTTTAGTGATTTTCAGCTCGAAAAACATTAAACAAGGCTACAATTGCTACCTAACATATTTATATATGCTTGCTGGATAATGCAGATGAGGCACCACTGGCAAATATCAAAATGGAACGCCAAAGGTTGCCAGAAAAGCTTTTAATATCGAGGACGTCTGCGCCCTAGCATGTTCCCATGGTAACAGAACTGTTTAGCTCATATTGTGGAGCACATCTAGTAGAATCTTACCGTAAAGAATCAAAGATTTCTGATACAAATTGGCTGAGATATCTTTTTCATGAAATTTGATTAAAATTTGGTCGAGTTTAAGATGTCATCACTTGACTAATTTGCATATTTTAAAATCTTGAATATCTCTGGAACGAAAGGAGATCTTTGAAAGAGTAAACGGCGTTTTTCTTCTCGTACAGTCTGCTTTTTTGTGCTTTAAAATGGCATGGATAGGAAAGATGCGAATTTCATGATATATAGTAGCCCTTCAAATGAACCGTCATGTAATTTTTCAGTCGACCCCAGCGTGGACCTTAAAAATAAAACTATTATTGGATATCACAACCTTACAAAAATTCCCTGTTAAACAATATGTGAAGTTTCGATGAGCAAAAGTAATGAAAAAGTATCGAGAATTAAAAAGTTCGACCCCTCTGAGGCACCGATGGGATTTGAACCCATGACCTCCTGTTTAAAGACAGGCGCTCTAACCAACTGAGCTACGGCGCCCTACGTTAGAGGGACAGAGACTTGTGTTCTCTTCTCTTGTTAAAATTAAACATTAATTTTTCAGACATTTGACCAACTGATCCCAATCGTTCGCTTGTTGCTATTCACGGTTTTGTGACGTCTGTCAATCAAGACGGGCTTGTTCTTTTTATTTCTTTTTTCATCTTGTATCTTGTAGCCGAGAAAGCAACAAATTTATTTGCGCTTTTGAAATATGTAATTTCTGACGATCGAGGGACGAATTAGTCAGAGATTACTATTCTGAGAGCATGATGGAGAGGCTCGCGGGTTGTCCTGGGATGTTTAAGGACTTTTTTGCCTTTTGGCGGGAGATTTACGTCATTCTTGATCGGTCAGTCTTCGTGTTCGTCCAAAATTTTATTAAGCTTTGTTTTAACAGCGTCTTGTAAAATTTTATAGCTTATTGATTTGTACCCTTTCCTCGGGATTCTGAGGAATACGTTTCCACACATGTTTTGACCATATCTTAAGGGTACGCTTTTAGTGGTGTTTTGTATTTGGCGTAGAACAGGTTTTAATTGTTAGAACCAACCGTTTTAATTTGCAAGGAGATAGACTATCTTATTAGACGGAATACATTTGCATCAGATAGCTGACTGACGCATTCTCAATAAACTATTCCCATTGAATGTCTCGTGTTAATGCTGAGTCAGAATTGCTTTATTAACATGACGCGGAAAACTCCGTTAATCAGCGGAGTTGCACTGGTAACTACAACACAACACAGAACAGGTATTAAAACACCAGCTGAGTTAAGGGAGAAGCAGATTAAAGCGTTTGTCTAAAGAGTTCATTATATGTCTGGCCTGTTAGTCTAGTGGCATGATTCTCGCTTTGGGTGCGAGAGGTCCCGGGTTCGACTCCCGGACAGGCCCCATATTTACTATTTTGTCCAAATACTTTACGAGTCGTAACACCATCGATTTCTGTGACTTTTTTATCACTGGCTTATTGCGTGTAAACAACTGAACGAAGGAGCGAAAGAAGAAAAGAGAAGAAAGTAAGCGAAAAATGATACTTTATTCTCACGCGAAAGCTTGGGCATGCGCCGAACTGTGAAACTCTGACTTCAATTTGTTTACCATTTACAAAGCCTTCTTTAAACGTGTTTTAATAAATATCTGCTGCCCTGCAAATGCCTTTTTGAAATGAGCAAGGAAACATTTCACGCGCAAAGAAAGAAAAAAGAGAAAAACAAATTTGGCTTGCTTTCGTTTTCGTGCAGTCCTTATCAAAACCGAAAAGAGAGTTTTTAAATTGCTTTTTAAAAAAGCAGTATAAACATGCTAATAGAATTGTCGTTGGTTGTCCCATTAGTGAAGCAAAAAGCTGCGCATGATTAAGCCCGGTTTTCACTAGCGACGCAAGCACAAGCGCAAGTACAGACGCAAGCATTAGGGATGACCCAAGTAAAAACGAAATTCGACGCAAACGTTACCACAAGCAGAAGGAAAATTTTTTGAACCTTCCGCCATTTTGAAACATGATTGTTTAGGCGCGAGGTAATCTGCATGCAGTTTTTTCATTGGCTAAAGATAACCACGTGTGGTTAATATCCTTGGCTTGTGATTGCCCCTGTGTTTATGCCTCCGTCAAGGCCGGTTTCACAGTGAAATAAGAATTATTGTGTTTGCACTTGTGCTTGCGCTTGTGCTCGCGTCGCTAGTGAAAACCAGGCTTTACTGCACGTGTGACTGTCTTGCCACCCTGTTTACAGAGCAGAAATTAGAAGATTGAAAATTAACTGAAGGCAACGATAGTTTTGCTAAGAATCTGGAATAAATAAATGAATATTACTTATTAAACACGACGGAATTGAAGTTATAAGCTTGTGGGTTCATGTCGATGTTGCGATAAGAAACCTATCTAAAAGTTATCCCAAAAAATCCCGTGTGGGGAACAAGATGGCGACTGATACATTTACCAATAATTCTTAGCGTCAAAATCACTAAAAACGCTCATGAAAAATGCACAGAAACCTTCCTAAATCTTCAAACCTAGCGTACACAATGAACGTAACGCAGTGACAAATGTTGCAAAGATTTGATTTTATCCCTACTTTGAAAATCCAGGTACGCTATGCATTGTGGTAAAATGTAAGGCCGCCAATTTTTCCCTCTGTAGATTATGGCGTGCTGTTACAGGCGCCATGACACTTTGTGTCAAAGAAGCCATACTTAAGTTCCGCCAGCAGTGAGCCAGCTCTTCTTAAACATTTAAAATAATAATAATCGCAATCACGGTGAAATATTTTCAAGAATAATCTTCTTGACATTGAGAATATGGTGCATTCACGGTTTCCTACAGATAAAGACATGAACATCATCTCCTGAAAGGGGATGCAATAGAACATTTCAATGCACGTTTTAGAATTTAACAGTGAAAAAAAAATATCCAATAACAAATTGATGAAAAAAATAATTGGAGAATCCGGGTATCGATCCCGGTACCTCCCGCATGCAAAGCGGGCGCTCTACCATTTGAGCTAACTCCCCCTAATACGTTTGCCGTTTGAAAATTGTGACTCGAATTGCCGTAACTGAATAGATTTAAAGTGGCCCAACGTTCTGTTCAAAGAGAGAATACTGACTCAAAAGAACATGAGAACTGTAAGCTAGTTCAGACAGGGTAGCCTGTGTTCATGATTCAGGAAATACTCTCGGGGTTGTTCTTAAAACAGTTTGCTTAAAAAGAAAAAGAGACGAGCATCAACTGTAAAATAATTTTCAATCCACGTATCATAAAAAATAAAAAGAAATTTTCCGGGTCCGTGTAAGGGTCGAACTCACGACCTTGGCGTTATCAGCACCACACTCTACCTACTGAGCTAACGGACCAATTGCAGTTACACAAACGTTAAACATAGGGCAAATTTGTAATCCGTAGAAGAGACCGGAGTTTAAATGTTACCATCTAATTTTGGTAAAGAATGATCGCTTGGCAGTTCTCTAGACTCCTTTCGGGATTTCATATCACCCGAGACATGAGACCCTCCAAGGTCGTCATCTTCGTTATCCTCGGCTGCTGAAGATAGAGGGTGAACGACAAGGACCTTTGTTCTGGCGCCAGTAGATAGCAGAGTGACTGTAATACATTGATTTTGTACAGGACGTCATGGCACACTAACCGCGTTTTATGAGCAGATAAAAAGAACTGCTTAGAAAAAAACAAAACAAAACAAAATGTTAACATGGGTAGAAAAAATTTTCTTCTTGGAGAATCCGGGTATCGATCCCGGTACTTCCCGCATGCAAAGCGGGCGCTCTACCGTTCGAGTTAATCCCCCATAACACAACTCTTGTTAGAAACTTATGAGAAAAATTCATGTGATTGAGAGGTTGGATATAGAGACTTACATGACCTATATTGGTCTTTATATTATTATGCCATGTCATAGAAAATTCAGCCAATCAGAATGCAGGAAGCCGTTGTATATTCGACGGTATTACCTCCAAACTTCCCACCATACGCCGCGGGCATATGACATTGATTGTGGTGGCCACTGTATGTTCTATCATCATCATCATCATCATCATCAGTCCTCATCGCGCCATCGGACGCATAAGGCCTTCATAATGGCATGGTATAAATCAGTTCTGTAACGCTATCTCGTGGTACACCATAGAATATCCCACTTGTCACTTGTATTTTCTTGGTATACACACTGGCGTTAAGGCTCGTTTATATACCGAGGAAATTCAAGAGGCTCGCAAAATATTATATGGTACACCACTTGAAAGCGTTGCATCACATAATGACATTGTTTCGCTTCTTACAGCTAAAAACACACTTAACTACAGCTTTGGGGGCTTATAATTCGTAAACGACACGGATAATTTTTTATATTATCAAATTTTGATAAGTATGTTAAGATGCAACTTTTGGTAAAGGTCGGTACATGAGGCTCAGAGCCACCTTAAATTTTTCTTGAATTATTTAAAAATAGCTTTTAGTTTTTTTAAGTGTTCATGTTAGAATATAATAATAAAGGCAATATATTAAATGTCTCCTTTTCTATTTTCTGTAAAATTTGATGAAAATTTCCAAATAGTTACGATGTAATGAATAGTTGAATTCATTTTAATTCAAAGCTTTATTTTCATTAAAACACCTGTGCAATGGGGAATTACCTCAAATGGTAGAGCGCCCGCTTAGCATGCGGGAAGTACCGGGATCGATACCCGGATTCTCCAATGAAACTAACTGTCTTTCTTTTTTCTCGTGACAACGATATTTGCCATCAGTGAAGTGTTGTTTTTTTAATTTGTTCGTTGTTGCAACTCTTTACTTCTTCTTTCCTTTTTTGTCAGAAGCTTACCGTAGAAACCCAAATAGATTGTTCTAACGATTTCGGCAAAAACCTGCGATTGTGTTGCTGCTGTTCATTTCACTGGAACGTATCTCCAAAGTCGTTCCCCGATATACGTGATTATTCTGCGAACTAACTTAAAATTGTCATTTTCTTTCATGTCAGTACTGTCTGCATATTTTCTTGTTAGATGGATTAACCGAACACCGCACATGATGATTTAATAGATACCGTAATATAGATCATATAAATCTCTAAATCTGCTAAATCACAGTAATTTCGATCATAAGTTCCTATTGAAGGACCTACGTGGTCTGCGGGATTAGCTCAAATGGTAGAGCGCCAGCTTTGCATGCTGGAAGTACCGGGATCGATACCCGAATTCTCCAAGATTAGGATTTTTGACCCATACTAATATTTTTTTTGCCTTTTCTTTTCTTTTTGTAGCTATTTTTTCAGCATTTATCTGCTTATTAAACTCGGATAGTGGACCATGATAAATTTTTGTACAAAATCACTGTATTGCAGTCACTCTGCTATCTACTGACACTAGAACAAAGGTCCTTGTCGTTCACTCTCTATCTCCAGCGTGAGATATTCTATGGTATACCACTTGAAAGCTTCATGACATTGTTTGGCTTCTGACAGCGATTTTGACAAACGTTACCTATAAACAGAGCTTTAAAATGGAGTGTTTTGTTTGTATTGTTTCCATTCTCAGTTAATTGGTGTTATTTTTTTTTTTATTTTTTTTTTTTTGAAAACTGACAGTTCAATACAGTCAGGAATTACACTTACTTAAGTTCCACAAAAGGCTATGAATCTTGGATCGTTGATCACCAGAGGAAAATCATAATCGAGTTGCACACAGAAAAAACTGGGGAAAATATTCGTCTGTCTGGTCTGTGTGAGGGTCGAACTCACGACCTTGGCGTTATCAGCACCACGCTCTGCCGACTAAGCTAACGGACCATTTGCTAGTACCAATTGTGAAACAGGGAGGACATGCGGTTA